>NW_025776751.1:0-94204 GCF_021130785.1 Homalodisca vitripennis | reverse complement strand
ATATATATATTTATTAGAATAATAAATCGTAAACTAAAACCCTTTTAAATTCTTTTATTTCAGACACGTGTTTCGGTATAAACCATCCTTCAGTGTGAACATTAACCTCTAATTAAATTATAAACAAAACAAATAAATATACACCTGTCGACTATTTAAACAGATGTTAAACTTATATGACACAGTTGTAATTTTGATTAAGATTCTGTGTTTGATATTTTTTCAAAGATAGGATTTGTTTTATTTTTTAAATTGCTATTTAATATGTTGTGAGGATCTTTTTTATAATTTAGATAAATGTGTAATTCTTCTTTAGTGTTTAATTTGTCTCCTTTTCATTTCGATATCCAAAATTTCCATGTTCTTTTCAATATTTTTGTAGTTATGTCCAGTTTCTAATAAATGTTCAGCGAAATTTGATTTTATTGTAGACATGTTGTTTGTTTTCAAAGCTTGTATATGTTCTTTAAACCTTTTATTAAAATTTCTGCCAGTTTGTCCAATATAGTAGCTTTCACAGTCACTACAGTTAATTTTGTATACTCCACATTGTTTGTATAAATCTTGTTTGTCATCTTTTTGGCTTATTTTGTTTTCAATCAGTTTAAAACGTATTATTTCTTGTTTGGTAACTGATGGAAAATTTTGAAATTTTGAAAGGTTTTTCGAACAGCTTTGTTTATTTTAGTATTGAAAGGTACACATATATATTTCTGAATTTCATTATTATTAGGATTAGGCCCGTATTGTATTAGTTTTATTGATTTTTCTTGTTTTTTTCTGAATCAATTTGTCTACAATATGGGGTTGATATCCATTTTTGACAGCTAGATATTTTATGATTTCCATTTCCTTAGTTTTATTTTCATCACTCATTGGTATATTTAACATTCTGTTTATCATTGAGTGAAATGCTGCTAATTTGTGTTTCCATGGATGTTTAGAGGTTGATGGTATTAGAAGATCTGTTTGGGTTGTTTTTCTATAAATTTCAAAAGAGTGGTTTCCATTAAGATTAGAAATGCTTATATCAAGAAAGTTAATTTTGACTTTTTGGATTTCTTTTGAAAACTTAATTGTTGGGGATATAATTAAAACGTCAAATAATGATATGAAATTAGTATCGTCCATCTCAAGAAAACTAAAAGATAATAACTGTATAATATCAAAAGCCGACAAAGGGAATACAGTAGTAATTATCGACAGCCAAACATATCAAGAAAAGATTGAAACATTCATTGACAGCAACAAATCTTAAAAAATTAAAAAAGGACCCAACCCAAGAATACACAAAACTTATAAATTCCCACAATAACTAAATGCAAAAGTTTAACAAAAGCAGAGCAATACCAACTCCAAAATGACAAATCCAAAAGCTCCTACACTAAAAGGTCACCAAAGACTCATAAACCGGATATTCCAATTAGACCAGTAGTCAACTTTCGTAACGCTCCTACTTACAAGGTATGTAAATTTTTAAATAACAAAATAAAAACCAACATGCAATTTGAAGACAATTACAGTATATTAAATTCAAGTAATCTGGCAAATCAAATTAAAGACATTCAAATTCCATTAAACTCGTTCTTCATTTCCTTTGATGTTAACAACATGTACTCGAACATTCCAAAACAAGAAACAATGCAAATTCTAAAAGATAATCTAATAAAATACAGTCAACTTGAAATGAATGAAATTGACGATATTTTATCATTGACAAAAGTCTACTGTTAATCAAAATTATTTTCAATACAAAGGACTTTTACAAACAAGAAGATGGGTTGGCAATGGGATCTCCTCTTTCAGGCCTTCTTGCAAAATATATATATGCAACATTTAGAAAACAACAAAATAATGAGTGTTACTAATCCATTTAAAGATAAAATAATTTACTGGTTTAGATATGTTGATGATATCTTATGTCTTTTCAAAGGAGATGAGAAGCAAGCAGACCAGTTTTTTAACATTCCTCAATTCTATATCCCCAACAATTAAGTTTTTCAAAAGAAATCCTCCAAAAAGTCAAAATTAACTTTCTTGATATAAGCATTTCTAATCTTAATGGAAACCACTCATTTGAAATTTATAGAAAAACAACCCAAACAGATCTTCTAATACCATCAACCTCTAACCATCCATGGAAAACACAAATTAGCAGCATTTTCACTCAATGACAAACAGAATGTTAAATATACCAATGTAGTGCATGAAAATAAAACTAAGGAAATGGAAATCATAAAATATCTAGCTTGTCAAAAATGGAATATCAACCCCCATATTGTAGACAAAATGATTCAGAAAAAAACAAGAAAAATCAATAAAACTAATACAATACGGCCTAATCCTAATAATAATGAAATTCAGAAATATATATGTGTACCTTTCAATACTAAAATAAACAAAGCCTGTTCGAAAAAACCTTTCCAAAATTCAAAATTTTCCATCAGTTACCAAACAAGAAATAATACGTTTAAACTGATTGAAAACCAAAATAAGCCAAAAAGATGACAAACAAGATTTATAACAAACAATGTGGAGTATACAAAATTAACTGTAGTGACTGTGAAAGCTACTATATTGGACAAACTGGCAGAAATTTTAATAAAAGGTTTAAAGAACATATACAAGCTTTGAAAACAAACAACATGTCTACAATAAAATCAAATTTCGCTGAACATTTATTAGAAACTGGACATAACTACAAAAATATTGAAAAGAACATGGAAATTCTATTGGATATCGAAAGGAAAGGAGAAAAATTAAACACTAAAGAAGAATTACACATTTATCTAAATTATAAAAAAGATCCTCACAACATATTAAATAGCAATTTAAAAAATAAAACAAATCCTATCTTTTGAAAAAATATCAAACACAGAATCCTTAATCAAAATTACAACTGTGTCATATAAGTTTTAACATCTGTTTAAATAGTCGACAGGTGTATATTTATTTGTTTTGTTTATAATTTAATTAGAGGTTAATGTTCACACTGAAGATGGTTTTATACCGAAACACGTGTCTTGAAATAAAAGAATTTAAAAGGGTTTTAGTTTGCGATTTATTATTCTAACATAAAGATAAACCCTATAATGTGGAGTTCAAAATATATATATATATATATATATATATATATATTCTTCTGAAGAGGTCCAAAAATATTAGTAACTCAACATTCAAAAATGTCTTCGTTTTTTAATACACCGCGAAACTTCTCAACATGGTTAAACACACAAATTTAAAAATGACTATCTAACGACTCCTTCCGGTAAAGTATCTTATGAATTTGTATAAACTTATAAATATTACATCAAACAAAATTATCTAAAAATTATTGTTCTTGAAATTAAATATCAACCAATGAATGTTTTGCGCATAACAGTGGTTTTCCAGTTTATATACTCGTATAAGCCCACTGGGTTTAACTCGTGAAAGCCCACAGGGTTTAACTCGTATAAGCCCACAGGGTTTAACTCGTGTAAGCCCACAGGGTTTAACACGTGTAAGCCCACAGGGTTTAACTCGTATAAGCCCACAGGGTTTAACACGTTTAAGCCCACAGGGTTTTAACTCGTGTAAGCCCACAGGGTTTAACTCGTGTAAACCCACAGGGTTTAACGCGTGTAAGCCCACAGGGTTTAACACGTGTAAGCCCACAGGGTTTAACTCGTGTAAGCCCACAGGGTTTAACTAGTATACGCCCACAGGGTTTAACTCGTGTAAGTCCACAGGGTTTAACTCGTGTAAGCCCACAGGGTTTAACTCGTGTAAGCCCACAGGGTATAACTAGTATAAGCCCACAGGGTTTTAACACGTGTAAGCCCACAGGGTTTAACTCGTGTAAGCCCACAGGGTTTAACACGTGTAAGCCCACAGGGTTTAACACGTGTAAGCCCACAGGGTTTAACTAGTATAAGCCCACAGGGTTTAACTCGTGTAAGCCCACAGGGTTTAACACGTGTAAGCCCACAGGGTTTAACACGTGTAAGCCCACAGGGTCGGTTTTGGCCCATTAATAGCACAGCATTATATAAACTAGTTACGTGATTTGCTTATTGTTCTGATACAAATGGATTATACAAATAACTAATAATATTTCATATTGAAAACACGTTTAATGTTATTTTGACTTAAGCAATTATGAGTAGTTATGCACGATGATAAGACTATATGTCTTGCCAAACTTCTATTGTAATAAATTATCGTTTAAGCCTTTATTTGAAAGAGTTATCCTGCTATCTATCGATCTATCCTGAGAGAAGTAATCGTGCACGGTCTAAGATGTTATTGTTCGGCCTAATGGGCACCATTTATTAATGCATTTAAATAAAGCATTTGTGCCAAACCTATTTTTAGTTTGATGTTCATTGCCAATTATTTAATTTTAATATAATTCCCAAACATATTTAAAATATGTAAAAATTTATTGATGATATGTTTTAATACTTTTACTGTAAACATTTATTTCGTACCAGGAGATGTTAGCAGTCACATTCACCACACAAAGCATTTAAATTTTGCCTTTATTTGGAGCTATATCAGGTAAACCCGTTATCTGTGCTCCTTGTGTGATGAGAGAAACATTCTGGAAATGTTTCAAATTTAACAATTTAGGTTTGAAACTTAGCAATGGCTGACTATTGTTAAACGGTAACAATGACCAACTGAAACGAGTTAATTGTTCCAGGCGGTCCTTATTGTGTAGAGATTGAGACAAACAACCGTATACACATGCATGGAATCGCATTTGCCAAACGCCTGCATAGCTTAGGACGCATTAAAAATGCACAGTTGTTTGGCTGGTCGATTCATTGTTCTTTTGCCTCGCAGGCATTAATCGGGTATTGTCTGGGATAAAAAGTTTAAACCGGATTGACCTTTAAACTATATATAATTTAAAGTTCTATATATATATATATATATATATATAACTGCATTTACGGATATTTTTTACTACCTGAGATAGCCAAAAAACATATACTTAGCAAATAAATGTACAGAGATAGGTACATTACAAAGGATATTCTACACAGTATTCTAGGTTACAATTGCTATACAATTTTTAAGGAGGACGGCACCTTTTTTCAATGTCAATCAAAATGTCCCGTTTTTATGAAACGGATAAATGCTCCTTGCTTTAGGTACCATTGTCTATTAAAGTAATACATACAAAGTAATGGCCTAAGTTAATACAATTTGTATGCTTAATTTGACTGTACTTATTAACATTAGTGACTTTAAAATATAAAAATAGACACCTTTTAAAATAAATGTACAAATTTTATTGCATTATACATTAAAAACCATATAGCTTCAGAACTTCAGTGCTGCTTAGCATTAAAATGGTAAAACTAGGTATAAGTTTCAAATCTGTCTTTTCCATAGATTTTAAAAAGATATATCTAAAGTTGTAAAAATATAACTCTAGAATAACTAATTGTATCTGTTATTTGTCTCAAATAAAATCAAAATTAAGTTTATTGTTAAACTTACAATAACACTTATTACTATTTTCACACGATACTAGTTACAGATAGTCCTCAGAAACGTATTCGGGTTGACGAGGTGCCGTCTTCCCTTAAAACGATCTCCACAATACATCCAGTAAACATTTGTTTGCCTATGTTTGTTACACGTCAAATATTCTTGAACTTAGCGACTAAAATTGTAAAACTGCAATAATGTAACATAATCGCGTGAAAGTCAACCGTTTCATAATCGTTTCAAGCAAAAAAGTCAACCACATTGTGGTTCCACAGAGGGATAGGTCATCCCTTGCTCGTCTGTCTAATATTTTACTCTCGAAGCTGCTCAACCTGAAAAAGCAATATGTAAACTTACTCAATCCAACTCTAACTTGTGAACTATATAACTGTCGTAATTTCCAACTGAGACAATCCAAACTTCATATGAAGATATTACTTAGACATATCGTGTATAAGTTCACTATCTAGTCACCTATATCTCATTAAACTTTGCAGGAAGACAGTCATTAGTATTTGTGCGATAAATCCGTGTATAACTGTACATCTGCTGAGTGTACTTTATATTACAATGCAGACTCAAATTTGAACTATCCTTAGGGTACACTTTTGTTACATCCCTTAAGGTTTAAACCCTTCAAATTTTACAAAAGGCAAAACTATGTCAATATATTATTATTATTTTAACATTAGTCATTTTCAAGCAAAATTGTTAATTATTTTATAATCCTCATGTTATTATATTATTTTTAAGAACTGTATTCCCCTCAAACCTTCCATTTAACAGACGAATAAAGTATTTTTAAAGTATACAATATTTTAACAAAAAGAGAAACAGGTTAACTTATATATACGCAACTAATTCCAATTCAATATCAATGTTGTGGCTGTCTACATTTGTGCAAAACTCTTTTTATTTTAAAGTAATAAATATTCCATTGAATAAAAGCCATTTTTGTCCAAATTTCCGGTGGTCTAAACTGACAAAATTTATAATACACATAACTTATAGTTTGTTTGCTATAGAAGATCCCTAACGGAGCCTGGTCCCAGCGGCCTCTACACGCTAAACATCTCGCTTCAACCGTTTGCAACATTAAAATATATAACTATAAAATCTCGAATTTTGTACTGAATGCGTAGAATTTACCCATGTAGGTAAGTAAAAGAAAAATATTTTGAGTGTTATTGTAAATTATAATAGCCAAAAATATAGAAAAACATGGTTTTATGTTTAAAATTTAGGCTTTTTCCACTTTAATTCATCATTATTTCAAAAGTGGTAACGGTATCTAGACACAGTATCATAACAAGACGGAGGACATTTAGGTGATATTTGCAGAAAGAAATGCCGGTCTGATCGTTGGACAAAATACAGTTAATAAGGAATAAACGGAAATGCGTGAAGTGAAAAGTTTTATTCAGAATTTGTTGTACGTCTTTTGAAGAACGACATCCTAAAACTTGAGAGTTGCAAGTTAATAATTAAAGGCGTATTTAATTGTTTTGCAAACCCTTACGAAATCGGTTATCAGTTATTATTTTGAGATATTGAAAATACTGTATGATACTGTACTTACTGGTCATGAATGCTGATAAGGGTTCGTATTAATTAATGTTAATTGTACGCTCTCAGACGACAATACAAAAACTTTTCCTGAAAGCCAACTCTAAGGATGGTGAAATAGGGTTGGAACTCCTAGAAGAACTTCATTTTGTTTTTCACTTCCCATTGTCCTAATAAGGTTAAATCTCATTCACATATGTATATGAATCATACTACGCGTACCGGAAATACCACAGTAGATTTAACTGAGCAAATTGGACACTTTTTGACTGATGTAGATGTTCTTACCAACATATGCATATATTTCCTTGATTGGGGCAACTATCCAAACGCTATTGAGGCATCGTGAATAGTTTAGACAAAAAATATTACAGAGGCCTAAAGTAGACTATTGTTAACTACTGTAGACCTCTCAGTCCGAGTATTTTAAACACTTTTTGATCGTGGAAACAAAGCAAACTCTACCACCGAGTGCGAAATATAATTTATATTAACCAGAAACATTTCCTCACGCACTGAAACCTGAAATAAGAGCCAGTTTAACTTTTGAACCTCTAAACATTTAAAATTATTTTATTATTATATAGTAACATACCTTAAACATGTCAAGATGTAAACAGTTGTCACTGAAATTGTTGGAGCTATTAATTCGAATATTGTGGAATGCTCCAAAAAATGAGTATACGTGGCACTCATAAAATTAATACTGATCACTCTCTGACTTCAGGACTTCAAAATATTGCTAAACCTGAAACTGAAATTATTCTGAAGTATATCAGGAGACTTGTATATCTTCCAGTGACCATAACTTATTTTCAGGAGTTTTTATTTAACCCTTCGAAATTTAAAAAGGAAATTTCTACTTGTTATCCAATGGAATCTCGCGTGCAATGGTGGGGGGGGGATAAGGAGCGGGTAACCGCTAGATTATTATAATCGGTATAGTATATTGTACAAATATAACAACCGTTCCTTCTTTCCGTATGTGCCGGAAGATTATAATATAATCCGAGAAGTCCTCCTTGTTGTAGACTCTACACTTTCATAAATATGAGAAATGACTCCGTGTCAGCTCGCATCAGAGTTAACGCTGTGTTAAGTGCGGCAGTCTCGTCCACAATTCAATTGGACACGATTGGCCCTACCGCAGGATTTATGCGGCTGTGTAAACATATGCCAATTGAAGTCAACACGCGGTTGACCCACATACGTATTGTGATGAATGCGTACAGTCGTCGACCAGCTGCTGTCCACTGACACATCCGCAATACTCCGGGATATGTGTATCGAAGCAGTCAGATTCACTGACAATCTAATTTAAAATTTTGTTATGTTTAATGCAAAAAAGCTAGATCCGCTTGCATTAATTACTGATTACTCAGTACTCAAAAGTAAAGGTAGTGCAAAAGATTTAGGATTGGAAAATATTTTTTTATGTCAAATAAATACCTCATTAAGATAACTTCCCAGATAAAAGAATGGATGTTTTTATTTTCCCACGTGATTATAGGCATTTTAAGTAGGCCCCGTACGCCATTTTGAAATCAAACCGAAATAGAAACTGCCAACATAAAAATGAGTAATTTTTAGATTGTGCACATAAGTTATAGTTTATTAATTAGTTTATAACTTAAAAATTAAATAATTTCAGTAGATAAATTTAAGAAAATTACGTTTTTTTTATTTTTCATCTCGAAATTAAACTGTGTTATTACCAAAAAATATTGAAAAGACACATGCAACTTCCTGAAGCTATAACTAATTTACTCACTGTATTATTTTCACATTATTATCTCCAGCTCCTAATTTTGGGGCCTTATCACCTCCAAAATTGTCTAAATCACCTTCTTTAAATGCCTGTAATTTGACAGGGAGTGCTTAAAAAGCTCTCTACTTTTTTCAGTACAGATAAAAACTAACACCGAAAATATTTTAGGAAAACAAAATCGATTGCACAATCTTAAGATTAAGTACTGAAGATTGGTAATACATAGTAGAGCGCCATAACCAATACAAGAAGGAATTAACGAAATATAATGTGAATATATTTAAGGGCAATCAAAAGAAATCAATAAAGCTTGACATAATAAATTAAATTAAAGATTATGTGATCATGGTTTGTATGAAATAAATGAGATAAGTTACCCACACCGTGATGCAGGTAAGCGTTTCAAAGATTAATTTAGAATTTCCAATTTTCGACCGTTGATCTCGCTGTCTGTGGCGATCTATTTGGACTAGAATAGATTGAATATAGGAAATTCTACTTTAAATGTTTTTATTCCTCTGGGAGTGATAAAAATGAGTTTATACTTTTTATAACTTCATAATAGTTATCTTTAAGTACTTGATTTTAAAATGAAAAACAATTATTTTAACAAAAAATATTTCCATCTTAAGGTTGACTAATGTATACGTCGAAATATGCTAAGTCGATGAGCAAAGTAACGTTAAGTATATAATATGAGGTTTACTTGGTTTTTTAAACTGTACTTGTGTGTGCCTTCCAATATAAATTTGATAGCTGTGTCTGTTGTATATTTAGCCCTAAAAGTGGATTTGGACACTGAAACATTCGACTAATTGGGCGATATCGGCTTATGGGGACCAGCCAGTTGTAGGAGCCCAATAATTTAGGTTATTAAAATACTCTATCAAACTAAACACAAATATGCACAAATATAAGGGTTTTAATAAATTCAATAAACTCGCGCAAAACACGTTGTTCACTGGTTGATTTGGAACCAGACATTTGATTATTATCAGTATTTCAATTGATAGTTACAGAACAGCTAGTACAGTACAAAAAATCACTGAAAATCCAATAGTTTGAGAACAATAGAATATTTTATACACTAATAAATAACAATAGAATATGTTGCAAGAATAGATAACAAAAGAATATATAACAACCATAGATAACAATAGAATGTAAAGGTTTGTTCGAAACAGTTTTAATTGCATGCCCACATACATTCGAGAAAGGTATAAATAGATTATAGCGGAATCCGGGTACAATATAGCTTTATATTCACACATCGTTCGTATGTTTGTTACGTACTGAGTATACAAGTTCTTTTCAGTAATCAAGCCCTTTTTGTTCAAGTTAGAGTTACACCAGACCGCATATCATATAACTGGCACAGCTGTGATTGACGGAAAATATGAAATCAGTTTCTGAAAGAAAAGTAAATACAGACAGATATAAAAAGTATATAAAAAGTACAAATGGACAAGAGAAATTTTCCAACCTCAATTAGTAACCTGTGGATTACTTACTATATATATATATATATATATATATATATATATATATATATATATATATATATATAAGTAGATATGAATATGCCGATTCTAGACCACTTTTGGGACAGACAGAAAATCAAGGGAAAATACTGTTTAAAGGACAATAAACGAATCTGTAAAATCAAACAGTAAGGGGTTCCTAGACCACTTTTGGTACAGACAGAAAATCAATGTAAAATACTGTCCATTGAACCATAAACAAATGTAATAAAATCTAACAGGAAAGCACGAATGTTAAATAACCGAATCTTTAGCTGTTTTACTGTTCAATGTTTGCTTCTACATTTATAAGCTGTTTTAATGAAAAAATCAAAAAATCTTAATAAAAAATCTTCTACTCTACAAAATTGATAGTAACACAGTCTTTATCTTTTATAGTCTTCTTTCCAGTAACAATCAAGTGTAATTTTTCATTTTTGTTTAATTCTTTAATCTTTTTTTCATCCAAAACAGTCAAAAATCTGTTCGGTAAGTGTACTTTACAATCTTCCAACTCGGCAATTATTGTCATCCCGAACTTATCTTTCATTTTCTCCAAATTCAAGATTCTATGTTTCTTCCTTTCTTCCAATTCCACTAATTTCTTATATTCTTTGAATCTTAGTTCACCAACCTTATTCAACTCTTGTAACAGCGCTGCCATTTATTATAGAAAAATCTTTTAACTAAATTTAGTTAAAAGATTTTTCTATAACAAATAGAACAATCTGAAAACATTTGACCAGAAATTGTGCTGATTTGTGTCAAAAATCACTACTTCTCAAAATTTAATTTTACAAATTTTTGCTCTTTAAATAGAACAATCTGAAAACATTTGACCAGAAATTGTGCTGATTTGTGTCAAGTTGTCACAAAAATCACCACTTCTCAAAATTTTAGTTTACAAATTTTTGCTCTTTAAATATGGAGCGGAAAAAGATAGAGTGCCCATACTGCAAAAAAGACATTTTTGAACATCACTATACTCGTCATTACAATTCGAAAAATCATTTGAAGAACAAAGAAATTTATAATAAAGAACTAAATTATTTGAGGACTTGGGCTAAAGAGAATCAAATCGATGGTCACGAAAAGATGTACAATATAGAAAAATTGCGTGAATTAAAGAAAAGCTTTAAGGAAGATAAAAAAGATCTCAATCTATTTAATGATGAAAAAATTCAATCAATCGCTGAAAAATTGTCCTTAGAAACAAACGATAAAACTAAGTCTGAAATGATCGAAGAAATTGATAAAACTCTTAAAGTAAAATCCGAAAATATCATTGATGTAGAAGTTTTATCCTCAATACACGGTCTTTTCAAGCAATACATTTTAACAAACTTGAACGACAATTCCATGTCAATTTACAAATATCTTTCAATTATGCGGTCAGAAATTAAAAGTTTAATCGAGAAATTTCAAGAAAATGTTAAAAATATGAAGGGCTATCTCTCTTTGGAATGTGAATACGAACGAACTTTAGTGAATGGTGAACCGCAAAACATGTCTAATGTATTTTACTATCAAAGCAGACGAAATCTTTGACGTAAACGACTTTATTACTAAGCAATTTAATAAATTAACACATCGAGAACAAACGAATAATCCAAATAAAGGTTCCGGATGGACATTTAAAAGTTGTAAACAACTAGTTTTGAGCCTTAATAAACATGAATTTATGAACGCAGGATCATATATCGATTTACCAAAGGAAATCAAAGATAAAAAAGCTTGTGTAAATATCAAAAATAAAGATGATTATTGCTTTATTTACTCTATCCGATGCGCTATTGAAAAACCCGAGACTCATGTTGACAGAGCAAAACAATACGAAAAATTCGTGAACGATGAGATATTTTCTGGATTCGACTATCCTATGTCTTTAAAAGATATACAATTATTTGAAAAACGAAGCAGCAAAGCAAAGTACAAGTATCCGAAAATGTCTGTAAATGTCTATACTTTTGATGAAAAACTACACATAGTACCGTTGCAAATTTCAGAAGTTTATGACGCCAAGTTAGAAGTTGATTTATTGTATGTTAAACAAGATGATAAATCCCATTATGTTTTGATAACAGATTTAAGTAGATTAGCGAGTTCACAGATATCAAAAAATGCTCACAAGACGTTCTTGTGTCGAAGATGTTTAAGCCATTTCTACAAATATAGTGCTTTATCAGATCATTTAGAAATTTGTAAGCAACATGAAGTTTGCAAGCCAATTATGCCGTTTCCGGGTCAAACAACTAAATTTACCAATTACCAAAAGAAATTTAGCCATCCGTACGTTATTTATATGGATTTTGAAAGCATATTAGAGAAGATTCCCACATGCAAAAACAATCCGCAAAAATCGACTACAACCAAGATTCAGAAGCATATTCCTTATGGTTTTACTCTATATTTAGTGTCTAATGTGACCAATCGTATGTACAAGCCGATATGTTATCGAGCAAAAAATGAAGAAGAGTTGCCGAACGTTCCTGCAAAATTGTTTGAAGAACTCAATAAATTATCGAAGTACATAGCTAAAAAATATAATTCAAAGAACATGAAGCCCATGAAATTGACTGACGAAGAAGAAATTTCGTATCAAAATTCAAATCTTTGCCACATTTGTGAAGAAATATCGTATCAAGACACTGAAAAAACTTTAGGGTTTTTACCAGATAATTGGAGTTCTGCTTATGATGCATTCAAAAAATGCAGAGATCACTGTCATTTGACTGGAAAATTTCGAGGTGCAGCTCATAGAATTTGTAATCTGAATTTGAAATTTCCTCAGAATATTCCCGTTTTCTGTCACAATATGTCTAATTACGATACGCATTTGTACATAAAAGAATTGGCAAAACAATACGGTAATGTTGATTTGATTGCAAACACCGATGAACGATATATAAATTACTCTGTAAATTCTGGATACGGGTATGAATTTGATGGTGACAAACCTAGAAAGTTCATAAAATTCTCTTTCGTAGACACGTTTAGATTCATGGCGTCATCTATCGAAAAATTAGCGAAAAATTTAAAGAAAGAAGACTTCAAACATACAAATCATTTTATACAGGATGGAAGAATATTGAATGAAATTATAGAAAGACAGCCAAATGACGAAGAAGAAATCTTTAAAATTCTATCTGGAAAAGGCATATTTCCTTACGAATTTATCGATAGTATTGAAAAACTTGATTACACAGAACAGCTGAAAATTCAAGATTTCTATTCACTTTTGACAGACGAGAGCATATCTGAGAAAGATTATCAACACTACTTGAGCGTTTGGAACAAATTAAAAGAGAAAAATCTTGGAAATTACTCTGATCTCTATAACATTCAAGATGTTCTATTGCTCGCTGATATCTTTGAAAATGTTAGGAATATTTGTTTGAATTGCTATAAACTTGATCCAGCACACTATCTAACAGCTCCCAGTCTTGCATGGGACGCTATGTTAAAATTAACGAAGATAGAATTACAATTAATTAACGATTATAACATGTATTTAATGATCGAAAAAGGTATTCGCGGAGGCATTTCTCAATGTATTAAACGATATGTTAAAGCAAATAACAAATATTTGAAAGATTTTGATAAGACAAAGCCCGAAAACTATTTACTCTATCTCGATGCAAACAACCTTTATGGGTATGGTCTTATGCAAAAACTGCCGTTTAGTGATATCAAGTGGATGGATCCTAAAACGTATACAAAAGAAGAGTGGAAAGAAACAATTTTGGAACTCACTGGTGAC
Organism: Homalodisca vitripennis; assembly: GCF_021130785.1. Classification (NCBI taxonomy): domain Eukaryota; kingdom Metazoa; phylum Arthropoda; class Insecta; order Hemiptera; family Cicadellidae; genus Homalodisca; species Homalodisca vitripennis. The sequence goes on along the minus strand of NW_025776751.1, from coordinate 80,106 downwards.
GAAAACTATGGCTATATTCTTGAAGTCGATCTTGGATATCCAACAAATTTACACGAACATCACAAGGATTTACCTCTTGCTCCAGAACATTTTTAAAAACAAACTTTGCACAACTCTACTGGATAAAACTGAATACGTTGTTCATTCGAGAAATTTGAAGTTCTATTTGGAATAAGGTATGATTTTGAAACATGTGAATAGAGTTATTGCATTCGATCAGAAGCCTTTTATGAAAGAATACATTGATTTTAACACAAACATGAGAACCAAAGCTACAAGCGACTTTGAAAAGGACTTTTATAAGCTGATGAACAACTCAGTTTTTGGAAAATCTATGGAAAATGTGAGAAACAGATGTGATATTAAGCTTGGAAATGAAGAATTTTCAATGAAACAAGCTAAGAAAACAAATTTCAAATGCTTTAACATCTTTGACGACAACTGTATAGCGAGTCACATGTACAAACAAAAGGTTAAATTTAACAAACCGATTTACATAGGATTTTCAGTTCTCGACCTCTCAAAATTGCTAATGTACGAGTTTTATTACAACAAATTAAAGAAGTTTGATCCAGATTTGAATCTGTGTTACATGGATACAGACAGTTATTTTCTAGAATTGAAACGAGATCCTTTTAAAATTATTAAAGAAAATATAGATGACTTTGATACAAGCGATTTTCCAAAAGATCACGACTGTTTCACTACTAAAAATAAGAAGGTAATAGGGAAATTCAAAGATGAGTTAAATAGCGAAGTTTTAGAAGAATTTTGTGGTTTAAGGTCTAAGATGTACTCGTACAAATATCTAGACAAAAATCCAGTTAGGTGTAAAGGAATTAAGAGAAGCGTTGTAAATAAAACAATAAATATCGAAAACTTGAAGAGATGTTTGTTCGAAGATAAAGAAGAATTTAGGGAGATGACTGTAATAAAAAGCTATAAACATGAATTGTACACAGTTACCATAAACAAGCTGGCACTGAACGCTAAAGATGATAAGAGAATCGTTCTAGAAAATAAGATCGATACAGTACCTTATGGCTATAAAAATGAAGCAAAATCTGATATATTAGATGAGTTAAATAAACTTGGAAACTTTGACATGTAAATGGAAGATGATTTGATTCACTGCCACAAATGCAAGAAAAAAACGAAAAATATAGATTCTAAAATCGTTCAAACTCAAAACGGGTTGTATAGAATTGCAGCAAAATGTTCAAAATGTAAGACAAATAAGAGTAAATTTATAAAGAATCCAAATGAAAAAACAAGTAAAGAAAGAATCTAAGAATAAGGAAGAAATCGAGATTGAAGCTAGAGAAATTCATGCACCGGTACGAAAAAAGTTTAAAAAGAGAAAAATTATAACATTAGGAATTGACGATTTATGGGCAGCAGATTTAGTTATAATGTCTAACTATTCAGATCAAAATGATGGATTTAAGTATATGTTAAATGTTATTGATACTTTCTCAAAATATGCTTGGTCAAGAGCTATCAAAAGAAAAAACGGCAAGGATATTTCAAAAGCTTTCGAAGATATAGTAAAAGATGCCATAAGGATCAATCACAAACCTCCAAACTTACTTCATACAGATAAGGGTTTAGAGTTTAAAAATAAAGAATTTAACGATGTTTTGAGAAAATACAACATTAAGATTTATCATACTGAAAACGAAGAGAAATCAAGTATTGTAGAGAGATATAACAGAACTCAAAATGAGAGAATGAAAGTAATTTTTGAGATTAATAAAAACTTTAAATGGATCGATATTCTTCAAAAAATCGTAAAGAAATATAACGATACTGTTCATAGCACAATCAAAATGAAGCCTAAAGACGTAGATAAAGATGCAGAAAAAGAGTTATTAGAGTCGGTTTTTAAGTATGTTCCACCAGAAATTCACACGAAAACTAAATTTAAAGTCAATGATCATGTAAGAATTGTTAGTAAAAAACAAACATTTTCGAACAAATATAAGAACAATTGGTCAAGAGAAATCTTTGTGATTTATCAAATTAATAACACAGATCCTGTAACTTATAGTATAAAAGATTTAAATAATGAAGAAATAACCGGAAAGTTTTATGAATATGAATTGAGAAAGTCAAAGATTTTTTCTATATAAATGGAGGCCCAAAAGAAATGTTCAATGTGCAAAGAATTAAAAGGTTTTGAAGAATTTTATAAAGATAAGAGTAGAAAAGATGGAATTATTTATAATTGTAAAGATTGTTATAGGAAGTATCATAAAGAGCTGTATGATAAAATAGAAAAATTAACTTTGGAAGAGAAAGAATGTCTTAAATGTAAAGAAACTAAAAAAATTTCAGAGTTTAATAGTGATCACTATAGTAGAGATAAGAAAGACTCATATTGTAAAGATTGTGTAAAGAAGAATCACCATAGATTATATTATGAAGATACTCAATGTGAATGTGGAAGAACTATAAAATGGTTAAATAATTATCAAAAACATTTACAAACAAAATATCATAATTCAAGAGTTTAACATTTTCATCGTGTAATAATTTGTTCTATATAAATGGAGTCTCAAAAGAAATGTACAAAGTGTCAAGAAGAGAATAGAAAAGACTGTTATTGTAAGGAATTATATGATAAAATGAACAAATTAACTTTAGAAGAGAAAAAGTGTTACTTTTGTAAAGAAATTAAAAATATTTCTGAATTTAATAACTGGCAGTATAGTAAAGATAGAAAAGATGCTTTTTGCAAAGATTGTGCTAAAAAAATTTTCAGCGAAAGTTATAAAAACGAAATGCCTTGTGAATATGAAAAAAAAAATTCTACGATGGTTACCTAGTTATGCTAAACATTTACAAACAAAATATAATAAATCGAGAGTTTTTAGTAAAATTTAGAAACATTTTCATCGTGTAATTTAGATATTCTATAAATCAGTCGAGATTCTGCCATATTTGTAGTAAAATGATTTCCGTTGTATAAAATATTCAAAGATTCTTTCATTTGGTTATAGAGATTTATACTATTTGGATCTCCATGTCTTAATAAAATTTCCATTTCTGGGTAATCAATTTCAAGTTCTTTCAATCTTTTCGGTATTTCTCTCTTTTGAGCTCTGATAACGTAATAAGGCCATTCCCACATGTGATTCTTCTTAATTAACACAAAAACATGGTGTTTTTTCTTATCAAAATCTTTACAAACAAGATCTGGTTTCATTAAGTCAATTTTTACACTTTGTTTTGCAATTATTTCCGTTTTGATTTCATCTTTAATTTGCAAGTGCTTAACTTTGTCCTCTAAATATTTAATCTTGTTTTCAAGTTTGTACACACCAAATTTACGAATGCTTGGTAAAACATCTCTCGTAACCCATTGTTGAAAGCTTTTTGCTTCTATTTTATGAGATCTTAAAATTAACGAATAAAGTCCTGATTCATTAATGAAAATAGTATCTTTGTGAATATTTGCGAGGTGGCCCTCGAGGGCTACCTTATCTTTTAGATAAAAGTATTGAGATTTGTCACCTTCATCGACATTATTTCTAATCGCTTTTTCTGTATTGTTATATTCCAATATTTCTGCAACATCTTTAGCCTTAAACCAAAATTCATTATTTTCGTCAACAATTGTTAAAATTTCTTTATTATTGAATTTTAGTTGATTATTTCTTAGATCTATGACTGACTCCATTTAGATAGAAAAATTTAACAAGCAATTTTTATTTTGAGAGACCTGGTTCATTAATAAAAACAGTACAGGGATGAAGATTGTTAAGGGGCCATTCGAATAGACCCTTGTTTTTTAAGTAAAAATATTGAATTTTGTCATCATCATCAACGTTTAATATGATTGCTTGTCTAGTGTTTTTCATATTCTAATATTTCTGCAACATCTTTCGCTTTAAACCAGATCACATTGTTTTCGTCTACAATAGTTAAGATATTCGTGTTATCGAATGTAAGTTGGTTATTGAGCAGATCCACAACTGACTCCATTTAGAAAGAAAAAATTTAACAAGCAATTATTTGAGTGTAAAGTCCAGATTCATTAATAAAAATTGAACTAGGATGTAATGTTTGTAAGAGTCGCGATTCGATACCCTTGTCAGAACGTATGTTTTTGAATATTTTCTCGGGGTCTATGGGATAGACTCCGGTGATTTATACATTTAAGGGCTATTTTCTCGTCATTATCGTCATTTTAATCTAATCGCCTCTCATCAATCTTAAATAAATTGTTGTTTTACTCTCATTATTTAATAAATTTCCCTCAGAGTCTTGAATAGTCAGAACGATTTTTTGAATTCTTTTAATATTTTTTCTAATTGGAATATAATCGATTTCATTCGGTTTTTCACTGATTTTTGATCCATAAGCAACATTTGGGAAAAAAGTGTACAAAATTTCAGATTCTTTGTGTAAATGTTCGGTATGATTTTCAAAACTAGGTTCAACGAGATTGCAGTGCACTTCAATTACATCGAACGGTCTAAATTTTGGCGTTTTATTTCCTAAATATACCTGATTTGGCTCAATAGTTTCTTGAACAAACCCTAACAAATCTACAATAATTGCTGAAAACATTATTCTTACTGGTGATTTTATTTGAATTTTATTAGAGAGATAATTTTTTTGCATTTCAAACTTGTTTTCGTCAAAGTTTAAAGATTTATCTGATTGTTTGAATGTTTTCAGATAATTTTTAAGGGAATTTTTTATTTGATCGAAAGTATAATATCCTTTGTTTAAACCATAATATTTTGTTATGTTCTTCTCACTAAATCCTATACAATAAGGAGAACTTTCACTAATATTTATTACAAAATTGTCAGAATAAAAACCGCTTAAACCGATAAAATAATTTGATTCTTCCTCTAAGTGTATAGGATGTTCCAAGTTTAAAACTAATTTAGAGCTTTCTGAAGTCAACTTGAACAGCTTCATTTTCGCAAGCGTTGCTTCAAGATGAAAATCTTCTATTTAAATGGAGAAATTTTTAAAGCAAAAAGATCAGATAAAACTTCAAACGTTTGAAGAAAATAAGAAAGATCAACCAATCAGATTGTTAATTGTTGGTTCAAGTGGATGTGGAAAAACAACTTTATTATTGAATTTTTATCTACAATAGGTTGATTCCTTATTCCAATTTGTATGTTTTTAGTAAATCTTTAGAACAAGACGCCTATAAAAAATTACAAGAAAGATTTGAAAATATTGAGAAGAACTTAAGTAAGAAAATATCATATTTTTATAATGCTTCTGAGGACATAGTTCCGTTAAGCGAATGTAAACCCAATTCGTTAATCGTTTTTGATGATTGTATTTTGGAAAATCAGGACGTTATTAAGGAATATTTCGTAATGTCTCGTCACAAAAACATATCTTGTATCTATCTTTCTCAATGCTTTTCAAAGGTTGATAAACAAGTTATTAAAAATAATTTGAATATGTTGTGTGTTTTTAAGCAAGACGATCACTATTCGAGAAAGATTTACAACAATTATGTGGGATCTGATATGAGTTTTAACCACTTTAATGAATTGTGTGATAAAATTTGGAAAGAAGACTATGGATTTTTAACTATTAATCTAACTTTGAAGCCTAAAAATGGAAAAATATTTGAATAAATTTTCTAACATAAATGCTGCTCAGTGGTCTCGATAAAATATTTGTTACAATTATTTTTATATTATCTTTACTTTTTATTTACATTATGAAAATAACAGAAAACGGTAAATCTGTTCACGTTCCACGTTCACGTTCCACGTTCACGTTCATGTTTCACGTTCATGTTTTACGTTCGTGTTTACGTTTCACGTTCATGTTTCACGTTCGTGTTTACGTTTCACGTTCGTGTTTCACGTTCGTGTTTCACGTTCCACGTTCACGTTTTACGTTCCGTGTTCACGTTTCGTGTTCACGTTTTTACGTTTCACGTTTCAAAATTTTCCTAAATAAATGGCGAACGTAACTTCAGAAGAAGCAAAAAAACTTGATCAAATAGAAAAGAAATTAATCAAAGAATTTAAAGAACAGATTCGAATTGATGAAAAAGAACAAGAATTTATTCAAAAAATTAATCAACCTGTAACATCTGCAATAAAAAATGTTGAGGGCAAAATTGAAAATGTTTTAAGCGATAATCAAAATTTGATGAATTTGGTTCCAGTTGTACGACAATTTGCTGATATTTCGATACCAGAATCTGAGTTTGAATTGCCAAAATTACCATCTTCAACACCATTTAGACCTCGAATCATTGAAGACTCTACCATAGTTGAACCAATAAGTCCTGGAACAACGGATATAATAATTGGTGAAATTGGTAAAAAATTTCTTTCTTCCTAGAGCAAAGGATGATAAATTTTGGTTTGTATTGGGACAGAAAAAAGAAAAGTTTTATGATTGGAAATTTGCCCGTGAATTTTGAGCATAATGATATCATTATTAATGAAAAACATATGAAGGAACTCAAGGTTTATGGAGATTATTAACAGGCACTGATGTTCCAAAAGACGGTTTATATTCTGAAGAAGACTTGAAAAAGTATACTGAAATTTTATGGAAATCTGATTCAATTTACAAAAATAATGATCCATCAACTAAGAAACCAAAGTCAAGTAAAGGTAAAAAATATCTCAATTTGATTAAACCAATTTGGGAAGAAAGAATCGAAGGATCAGGTGTGAGAAAATACAGTGATAATAAGATTGAATACAGATATATCGACGATTTGACAAAACTCGATGGAATTATTAATTATATTTATGCTCAAGAAAAGGCTGGAAACAACAATTTTTTGAACGAAAAGAAAGCGATTAAAGATTTTATTTCGAACAAACTTGACGAAATGATTGAAAAACCTGATGGAATTAAATATTTAAAACGAGTTTTGCCGGCAATAAGTTCATCTATGATTGAGGGTAGCGGACTTTTGAATGATTTTATCAACAATTTACCTTTTGAATTACACGTACCAACTTATCAGTATCTGGGGCCTGGCACAAAACTCGAAAAAAGACTAAAAAGAGGAGATCCTGGTATAAATAAATTAGATCAAGCTGCTATGGAACACGATATTTTTTATGCAAAACATAGAGACACAAATTCCAGACATATCGCAGATAAAGTTTTGCAAGATAAAGCAATGGATAGATTTTTATCAAAAGATGCTAGTTTAGGTGAAAGATTTGTTGCGCTTCCAACAGCTGGAGCAATGTTTTTGAAGAGAAAACTAGGAATGGGAATCGAAGAGAACTTGAAATTTTAACTATATAAATGGAGGTGAACGTAAACTTCAGCAAAAATCAGAAAGAAAAAATAAAATCCGCTTTTAAGAAGAAAATACCCGTTAGTATTCAATTTAAAATAGATCAACTAAAAAATGGCGAAGATAAGATATTTTTAACAAATAGACAATACAATAAACTCGAAAAACATAAGAAAAACAATAAAGGAACCAGAATAGAATTTTCTTATAATCAATTGAAAGAACTTAAAAATGGTGGACTTTTGAAAGATTTATTAGATTTTGGAGAAAATATTCCAGTTGTTAAAAATGTTGTTCCTTATGTTCGTAAAGCTGCTCCAATCGTTAAAAAAGATGTGATTCCTATTGTTCGAAACATTTTAAATTGGTTAGATAAAGAGTTGGAAGATGTTACAGGATCTGGATTAGATGAAAAAACTTTGAATTACGTGAAATCAAACATCGGAAAAAAAATTTGAACCCTTAACATTCGGAGAATTGGAAGAAATCTGCAAAAATATTAAACATTTTAGAGGAATCTTCATGAGAGATACATTACCTGAAAAAGTTAAGAAATTTGAATGTGGAATTGTGAATTTAGACTCGATTATGGGAAGTGGAACGCATTGGATTTGTTATTATAAAAATGATAAGAATACATGTTATTTTGATTCGTATGGAAGAATTGAGGACAAACCACCTATAGAATTGATTAAATATTTGAAAAAATCAAGCGTCTACTACAATGATTCTCAGATTCAAGACTATAAAGATCCCCCAATTTGTGGTCATTTATGTGTTTTTGTTTTGAATGAACTGAGTACTGGTAAAGATTTTAAAGAAGTTGTTAACAAATTATTACTTAATAAATATGGATTCACAAAATATTTTTGACGTATTTGGAACACAAATTATTCAAAATGTAGATAATAGTTTGAATTTTGATAGTTTGAGAAATGAGTTTGATAACAAGTTAGAAAATGTATTACAAAACCTTCCAGATTCAGATATGTTTGCTGTCGAGATTGAAGATTTTAAAGCAGAATATGATAACAAACTTGCAAATTTCATGAGTTCAAATGAAGTTGCTGATAAAATAAAAACATTGGAAAAAGAAGTTGATGATGGTGTAAAAAAATTATTTACCAATTTAATGTCTCATATCGAAAAAGCTGATGAAATTACTGAAGCGATCAAAGTTGAAAAGAATTATGTTAGTTTGGCTAATAAGAAAAGAATTGTCGGTGTTCGACCTGGTATTGACAAACATGATGTTGTTGTTAAAGAACAAATTTTAAAACCTCTAAAATTATCAGAAAACATCGATATTGTTGATTTACATGATCCGAATGTTAAAAATGCCTTAGATTTTAAAGGAAAAAGAATTAGCGGTGTTAGTAAAGGAATTAATCCATTTGATGTTGTTGTAATGATTCAATTAGAAGATCCTATTAAAATGTTTAATGAACTAAAACAAAATTATGAGAATCATAAACAGCATGTTAAAGATTTTACAACAGAAGTCTATGAAAAACTTGAAGAAAGAAGTAAAAGATCTATAGAAAATTGTGATGAAAAATTTACAAATTTTGAGGAAAATTTCAATCTATATAAAGGCGATCTTTATGGAAAAATAACAAACTTTTTGGAAGATTTCGCTAAATTTCAAGAGGGTTTAATGAAACCGATAGAAAAAATGGTGAAGTTTTTGAAAGAGTAGTTACTAATCAATCTTTACTTCATGATAAATTAATTAAACTAGAAGAAAACTTTGGCGAAATTAATGAAAAAGTTATAAAAAATAAGCAGTCTTTTGATAAGTTTAGTTTAGATGCCACAAAAACTTTTGAGAATATTGATCATAAACTCGTTGAATACAACGATTTATATCTCGATAAAGTAAATAAACTAGAAGAAAACTTTAATAAATTTAAAGAAGATGTCGATAAAACTTTTGAAAACATCGACAACAGATTTAATGGAGTAGGCGGCTATGATGACTAATTTTCCTTATATAAATGGCGCTCATATATTGTGTGAGATGTAAAGAGAAAACTGCCACAAACGATATAAAATACTATGCAAACATTAACGGAGTTAAGAGAATATCTGGAAAATGTGCTGAATGTAACGCTAAAAAGAGCCAATTTATAAAAACTTGATTTTGAAATTTTTTTTAATAAATAGAGATGGCGGGACATTACAGTGCTTTCGATCTTTTTATAATGCAACACGAAAGAGATTTGAAAAAAGAACATTGGGATGACATTTCTCAAAAATATGAATTATCCGAAGATATGATGAGATTATACGTAAACAAATTGAATTGGTATAACATTGCAAAATATCAAACTTTATCATCAGAGTTCATTCAAGAAAATATACATTATCAATTAAAAGATCATATGTCTGTTCTTTGTCTCTATCAACACTTGAGTATAAAGTTTTTGGATGAAAATAAAGATACAGTTGATTGGAACAATATTATAGATAGCGGTTACTATCCTGTGCAGATTTTATTGAAATATGTGACCGAGATCGCAAAATTTAAAGAAGAGAATCCTGAATATGACGAAGTAGATCATTAAAAATTACTCTAATCTTTTTAATTATTTTACTAAAATTTATATCTTTTCTTATAAAAACGTACATTAGATCGATGAAAAAATGATACACGATGTTTAAAATTTCTAAATTTTCTCTTATTAAATGGCGGACTACAGAAAATATGCTAGTGATATTGAAAGGGCGGAGTTTAAAAATTTCTATCCAATTAGTAAACAACATTTGAATGAACCGAATAAAAGAACTGAGTTTAATATTGATTTTGGAGATAACTTTTGCTCGTCTAACTTCCAGTTTTATATTTCTGGAACTTTAACAAAACAAGATGGTCAAGCATATCTTGGAACTGATAATGTTAGATTAATCGATAATTTTATACCGTTTTTATTTTCTAAGATTGAAGTAAGAAAACACAATAAATTGATAGAAGAAGTCGAAAACTGTGGCCAATTAAGCACAATTAAAGGAACTATTTCGTATTCAAAAAGTGATGTTATTTCTCAAACTTCTAATGGCTTTGAATCAGATTTTAAATTTGGTGTTTTTGAAGCAGCTGGAAATTTATCTCATTTTGGATTAGGATTTTTTGAAAATGTTACTATTCCGATCTATAAAGGAGGATTTTATCTAAGTTTTATAAGAGCAGAAGACGATGATGCGATTCTGAAGACTGCAACTGGAAATGTTATGCCTGTTGATGGAAAAATAACAATTACAGATTTTTTTATTAGAGTTCCAATGATTGATTATAAAACCACGAGTAAAATTAGGTTGATTGATGAAATTACAAAAAGTCAAAACATTATGTTTAATTTTCTAGATTGGCAATGTATTGAACAAAAAGGTATTTCCGGAACAACTTATTCGTTCGATATCACAAATATTTATAGAAATATCTTCAATCCCAAGTTCGTTATTATAGGTTTTCAAACAGGTAGACAGAATAATCAAGAAAAAAATCCTTCAAAGTTTGATAGTTTGGATGTAAAAAATATCAGAGTAAAATTGAACGGTTCTTATTATCCAGATGAATTACAAAATTTAAACATTTCAGGAGGTCTTTTCAGAATCATGTATCAGATGTATCAAGATTTTAAGAAAGTTTACTGTAATAATAAGGAAATGTATTACAATCCTAAAGAATTTTTAGCGAATAGACCTATTTATGTCATTGATACAACAAAGAGTTTGACAAATATTTCTGGTTCAAAGAACGATATAATTATCAATATGGATTTTCAAAAAGCTGTTACAAACTCGACATGTTATGTGGTTGTGGTTTCTGAGAAATTTTTAGCCTATGATGTGATTAAGAACGATATTAGAGAAATTCAGTAAAAATCGCGTTATTCGTCGGATAGTTTTAAAACTTTACAGAATTGTTAAAGACATTGATAAAAGTTTACATTTTAAATTGCATTAAAAAATTTTGAAAAATAGGGATGATATTAGGAAAAAAACTATTTCAAGGTCATGGACCGGAAGTGGTGATTTTAAAAAATACTTTAATATTTACTGATCCTATATACCAAATTTCATCAAAAAAGCTCCAATAGTTCTCGAGATATAAGAGTTTAAAGATAAGGGATGATTGGGGTAGATTTTGAAAATTTTGTTATTTTCATGAAATTTTAAGTTGAACTCGTTTGTTTTTGAAGTTTCAGATTTTTCCGATAAAATTTTTTATTTTTCTTTGAATATTAAGAAATAGGGGATGATTTCACCCTTATGGATAAGTTAAGTCGAAAGAGTTAAGTATTTACTATATGTGTACCAAATTTCGTTAAAATCGGTTGAGTGGTTTTTGAACAACAAGGTTTGAAATAAATATTGATATTCACTTATTTAATATACATTGGAAACTATAACAGTTCTAGGGAATTGAGACATTTCATTTTAACATGTTGGTAACACTACATCTCGTCTTCATCTCTTGCTGGGCGTTGGCCACGTATAGCTAGCCATGTGTGATCCTCCTCTATTTTAACGAAATTTAACAAGATATATCATTATTTAGAAGATTCTAATGTATTTGCAAGTTGAAGAAAGAAGATATAGACTTTATATGAAGTAAGAAGATTGTGTGATGTTCTGTGTTTCTTGTTAAAAGTGAAGTGAAGTGTTCCACTGGGCGTTGCCATTCATAGTGTTATTATATTTTATAAGTTACTTTTATATTTGGGACTCGAAGAAAGACGTTACAAGAAGATTGTGAATTTGTGTAGACATTCTAAACTGTGATAAAACATTGTGTGAAAATAGTGATGTAAAGTGTTCATTTGTAATACAGAATTAAGTGTTTTTACAGTGATTTCATTGTCTCACACGGCGTGAGAAAAGCAAGGTCATTGTTTGGTGTCACTACTGTCCTTGTACCACACACGGCGTGTGCAAAGCAAGGTCAAGCGTTAGTGACACAAACGCCTCTCACATGTTTCAATAAAATGAGATTCGAGGTCAAGCGTTAGTGGTACAAACGCTCACAGCAGACGTCACAAATCTACAGTTGATTGAAATAAAATATATGATACCTTTCTTCTTCTCCCATTCCCAATTTCTTAGAAGTTAAGTAGATATCGCAAAAACACGCACACTAACAACACTCATTTTGTATGTCTTTAACAATAATTGATGATGTTCATATTATTCTCTTTCATTCCTTCTAAAACTTCAAAAATATACTCTTTCGCCACTGAAAAATCCCGATTTCTCCCGTAATAATCTTTGTAATCATAGACAAAATATCCTAAATAGTTGTACAATAGAATGAAATTATTTCTATTTATCTCTGTTGTAGAAATGTAAACACAAACATTTGCGCTGAAAAATTTATATCTCGGCAGACTTAGTTCCATAATCTCCATTTATAAAAAAATCTTTTTGTTTAAATGGAAGAGTATAATGCCAACTGTTACAAGTGTTCTAATAGAGGAGAAATTATCGATAAAAGATATTTAGTTTGTAGAGGTTGTAATTTAATTTTGTTAGAAAGACCTAAACCTAAGAAATTTCGAAATAAATTAACACATTTGAATAACCTGCTTACAAAATTGCAATATGGAGACAAGAAGCAAACAAAATTTGTTACAGAATTTAGAAAACAGAATAAAAATTTTTACTTATCTCTTGGAAAATTATTTTCCTTTTCAAAGAATACATTAGGTTTGTAGGTATCGATACACACGTTTATTATGAAAAGATATTACCTGTATTTTTTCATTATCTGGATGTTGAATTTGTTTATGATTTTGAACCAGAAATCCTCGATGATTTTATAGTACATTTGGAGAAATTAAACGAAGAACCTCTTGAAAAGAATGCGGTTTTACTCACATTCTCCCCGACTTCTCGAGTGAAGGTTAGCGAATTTCATTTTTTTTCCGTCTTTAAATTTTTTCTATTTAAATGGAGTTCTTGAAGGAGTTAAATGATATTGGAGAATGTAAGTTTAAAGAGTATAAGAAGTTAAATGAATTGGAAGAAAGGAAGAAACATAGAATCTTGAATTTGGAGAAAATGAAAGATAAATTCGGGTTTACAATAATTGCCGAGTTGGAAGATTGTAAAGTACACTTGCCGAACAGATTTTTGACTGTTTTGGATGAGAAAAAGATTAAAGAATTAAACAAAAATGAAAAATTACACTTGGTTGTTACTGGAAAGAAGACTATAAAAGATAAAGACTGTGTTACAATTAACTTTGTAGAATAAAGATTTTTTATTAAGATTTTTTGATTTTTTCATTAAAACAGCTTATAAATGTAGAAGCAAACATTGAACAGTAAAACAGCTAAAGATTCGGTTATTTAACATTCGTGCTTTCCTGTTAGATTTTATTAGATTTGTTTATGGTTCAATGGACAGTATTTTACATTGATTTTCTGTCTGTCCCAAAAGTGGTCTAGAACCGGCATATTCATATCTACTTATATATATATATATATATATATATATATATATATATATATATATATATATATATATATATATATATATATATATATATATATAGAAAGAGGGAGAGAGAGTTCTGTTTCAAACCGTTTACGAATAACAATATATTCCATTGAAATTTTCGCCCGTTATGTAACACCCTGTATATGTTGGCTAGAATTTAATCGTAAAAGCGTGCAATACATTAACTCAACAAATACTATTCTACAGATTTATAAACTATGATATGAACAACTAGCAAAAGAGTGCATGAGAGTACAGGTCTTGCAACTGCCACCGATAGAGAAATAGATAGAATGTTGTATAAAAGCGGTACTACAGTGTATTCTATTGAAATTGAGAGATATTGAATGGTCGATGTGTAGAGCAAAACTCCACACTTTGTCGTATTATAAATTTCACAGATTAACAACCATGTTAGTAACAGGACAGCGTTAAACTTATAATTAGAGGTTTGAGTGTGGCCAGTGTTTCACAGCGTTACACCGCCAACAACTGTGGGTTTTGAACAGCAAAGTGGTAATTGCATTGGTGGTAAAGTTAGTTAGAGGATTACTCAATGAGTTCAGTTCAATTATACTTTTTTGGCTTTTACGGGATTTCTGAAATGAGTAGTTTATTAAATTGCAGTGAGAGCGTGTATTATATACAGTGCTTTTTAAACTGGTAGTCCACTATACATTTCACCCAATACGTATTTAATTCATGAACAAAAAAAGTCATAGAGGATGCCTATCGCTATTCCCTCCTAACTAGGGGTCAAGTGTTAGATGAGCAGGCTTGTGGATTATCTCAGTATTATTTGATTAATGGTTATACCGAGTAACTTTACTTGTCTGTAATTGCTCTTGACTAGTACTCAAGAGATTTCTATTTGCAGGCTGAAGGATCCTGTCACAATAACTAGTTGCCGTAGTGAATGACGACATGTCTGTACTACCTTCTGACTAGAAATATATAGATTAGAGAGGCGATATATAACTAGTAGCCACAGCAAATGACTTGAAATGTATGTAATTGGATTTTGAGGCGGCCTGGAGGATTCTGTCACTATAGAAGCCTAGTGAATGATTTGACCCGTCTATATTACCTCCTGACTAGTATTATGAGATTGGTGAGGCGAGCTGAAGGGTCCTGTTATTATAGTAGCCTAATGAATGATTTGACATATGTTACCTCCTGACTAGTATTCAAGAGATTGGTGAGGCGGGCTGGAGGATCCTATCACTATAATGGCTTGGCTTGTCTTGTCTATATTACCTCATAACTAGTATTCAAGAGATTGGTGAGGCGAGCTGGAGGATCATGTCATTATAGTAGCATAGTGAATGATTTGACGTGTCTATATTACCTCCTGACTATTGTTCAAGGTATTGGTATTGCAGTTTGGAGGCTAACTCTAGTAGCCATAGCAAATGACGACCTGTGTCAACTACCTTCTAAATTGATATCTATAGTTTGGATAGGCGGGTTGGAGTATTCTAACACTATGGCTAGAAGCTATAACCGATGACACCATTTGTCTAAAATCTCCAGGTTTGAGCTTTCTGATGGTGTTGCACTAAAACCCAACATGAATGAATATGAATATGAATGAATTGTGAAACAGATTGGACTGAGGATCCTGCAATATAATTCTTGGGTTTCGTCTTGTCTGTCTCTAAAACATCGTGATTAGGAATAAAGTGATTAATGAGGCTGGGTTGGGGTATTGCATCAAAACTCTTGGCAAAGTGGATCACCTGGCCTCAACGACTACTACCTCCTGACAGCGACTGGCGAGGCGGAGTTAGGGATTCACAGTCTGCCAGTGTGTAGCGCGGAGTTCGCCAGTGACCGTCTCGCTCGTCCCACTCGGCCGGCCGTCCTCAGTTCGCAGGTCAGTTTCTCTTTAACCTACCAATATGGAATAGAGAATAAAAACATAAACACCACATTTCTTAATGTAATGGGATGATATATATTTATATTGTATTAGAACACAATATTACATTTATTTATTAACAAATGTCATCCAAGAAAGGTTACTAACGTTTGGCGTGAATGAATGAATAGATATTTATTTCCAAATAATATAAATTAAAATAAATTTATGTCCTACATAAAAATAAAGAAAGTGTTCATTATATCTTAAACATAAAAAGACTAAATGTGTATATATATATATTTAGACGCTAATTTCTCTAAAAGGAATTCCCTTTAGGGAAATCAGCGTCTACATGGGCAAGTAAGCCTGTGTGTATATCCGAGCCATTATGGTGCCAATAATTGGAACGAATTTCAGAAAAAACCAAATAATTGTAATACATTAAATTTTTAAAGTTTTTAAAAAGTAAATACCTAAGAAATGAAATTAACAATAACATTTTAATAATGTTTTAGTGTATGATCTTCTAATGTTGATACTTTTTTGAAAAGCTGCAAAATGTTTTTGTACGTATTTGGTTGGTTTTACACTTAAAGATACAAACCCCAGTGATATAAACATTACTGTTATCAATGCCTTGCGACATAATTTACTGGCTGAAACTGTCGAAATATACTTATTTTTAAGCTCTAGAACAAAATAATGTCATTTATAGACTTTAAATTGGATTTTTTACAAACGGGCTGTAAATAAATGGTAATAAATTAATTAACTACCAAGCGGCTTTATATACATGTGAATAAATTATTATGGGTTACGAAACATTTATTAAAGATAGGCTTACGTTAATCTGTAAAACGAAGCACTTCATTAGAATAAATACTTTAAGTTAAGCAGAGCTAATTTTAATACGTGTCGGTATGATATGGGGTAACAGAAGGGTTAACAATATAACATTTGTTTTTCCTAAAATCATATTTTTCATAACTTGGTAGATTTAAAACCAACCGTAAGGCTAAACCTAAACGTTAAATCAGCTTCCCCTAACTATATAAAGGTCCTTATAGACGACTTTGTCTAACTAGTTCACCGATGATAACTATTTACAACATTTTACTAAACCCATATCAGCATTCCTACAGCGAGTGTTGCTGTTTAAGCAAAGCGCGTTTTCTTGTTGTCATACTTGAAGAAATAGTTCATTAATAACTTGTGAAGATCGAATCAAAATCGTTTCTTTTTTTGCAAATCAAATATTTTATTTATGTAACATAATACATGAGCTTGGTATTTTTGATAGGCGGATCTGTTAATTTACCCTTAGTGTGGAATAATACTTTTATTCTTTATAACTACTGATAAATTTTGTTTTTCGCTTTCCTTCATTTCGGGGAACTCCAAAACGGAAATTCCCACAAAAATCTCAAAGTCAGCTTTTATTACCATATTATTTTATTGTATTCATTTTATTTGGAGGAAAGTAAATTAGCAAGGGGAAATAGGTTATAAAATATCATGTGTTTTCTCACAATACGCGTTCATCAGCATTTCTCTTTTCTTCAAATTTGTGGATTTTATGCCGTTTTTAGATTATGCAGATAATATACGTGGAGGAGATTGAAGTTGTAAGAGAAAATACCGTATGAAAATACCAAGTGCATACTAAAGTTACATAAACATTTCGCTTTTCCTCAAGGAAACCCGCTAAAGTCAGATTTGACAACCGTAAACTTCAAAAGGACAAAAATATTGTTATCATGATTATTGACAAGATATAGTACACCACACCACGTTGCGTAACAGGATTGTCCGAGGTTGCATGCAACATTTCAAGTCTATCTGTAACAAAAAATTTAGTATTCAGATCTAGTCATCCTCGGTATTTTGACTCACGATACATTTTTGCTCATTAATGTAGATCACATTGCTATACTATTATGTGCTAGGTCTACTATGTCAAATATTAAGATTTGATATCATAACAGTCTGTTTGTTAACACATTCGTTTATTCTACGTTATTTTTCTATTATAATCATGAGGCCAATGTGAAACTGTTTCCAAACGCCCAGCCGAATCCCATGGAGTGACAATGCACGTTCATCACACTCATTGTGCCTATATATAAAATCAAGCTTCATACAGAATCTTCAGTTTATAGGTAAGTTCGTTCTCGAATATCATGTAGAGAGACAGGCCTACGGCTTCACTAAAAATTACCCAATGCATTTTTTTTTTGATGTATGCTTAACAATGTTATGTCTTAAGTTTCTTTTACATCTAAAGAGAAGGATTTGAAAGATATTAATCTGCGAAACGTATCGTACTGTTGTTGTAAATTGCAACAATGGCTAATGTCCGAAGTCCCGGTATTCTTTCAAATCATCCATCGCCAAAAATAACTTTAATGGAACAACTAAGATAGTGCTTAGCTTCCCAAGAGGGATAGACATATGACGCGATAGACTACATGGTATGGAATAAAATGTATTTGTAAATTCTAAAAAAATTTTTAAGAAAATCAAACTTTAAGCAGCTATTCAATTACTAAGAAGAGTGATATTTCGTTTTTCTCTCGTAAATTCAATGAAGCGTAGGAATGGCCCTTAGCAAGAGTTTTGAAGAGGCGAAATATCAAATACATCGTTAACATATCATGGAATAAATCAATTTGAAACATTCACGAAAGCAGATTATAGCCATTGCTTTAAGTGGTCAACTTATCACTCTTCAATCTATGTATTATTATTTGGGAAAACATCGAGGTACATGTATACTTACTATTCAATTGCAAAATTAGCATACCCAGCATGGGCCTTCCGTGTACAAGGCGGCACAAGAATGATGAGTTCTGAACGAGTTTCTCTACACAAAGATGTTTGCCAAAAGGCGATGCTAATTTTCTATACTCTTTACGCCACATCATTAATCAAGACATGGCCGGAGCCAGGGGGCGTGTCTCCGACAACACCGCCGTCTGGCCCGCCCACGTGGTCTTTGCTCTGTGCAATTGTAGATTCCGGTTTATAGATAGATTCGGCACACTAAAATACATTTCAATACAGAGCACTACGTTTACTTTTAATAATTATTTAAAATAGATGTTTGAAACAGAATGTCAATAGACTGAAAATGTATAAGTGTGCAACTGCTGGATAATGGAATACCTCTTTACCTGATTAAATTGCCTTGACGCTAGGTCTTCCACGTAATCTTTGATATTTGAAGATTTCTTGTTTTTAATTTATTTGACACACTACAATACATTTCAAAGTAGAGTAATACGTTTACTTTAAATTCATATTTAAAACAGATATTTGATGAACAGAATTCCAATAGATTGAACATTTATAAGTATGCACCTGCAGGACAGTTGAATACCTCTTTACCTTGATTAAACCGCCTTGCCGATAGGTCTTCCACGTGGTCTTCGCTCTAGTTCAATTGTAGATTACAGTTTATAAACAGATTCGACATACTACGAGATTCGCAGACGTAACGTTTAATATTTACTAATCAATTCAAATCACCTATTTGGATTTCAAATTTGACAACATGATTTACAAATTGTTCCTTTACTTAAATAAACTCCTACAACAATAGCTCATTGTCATTACGCACAACTTGGTGTTCAAGACGCATGTTGTTTCTCCAAGGCATTTCGAAGCATTTGTAATATTTGGTGGAAGTTAAAATATGAAATAAAAAGTATTTGCGTTTTTGCTTGTAAATACGAGTTTAGTCCGTGGATTTTCAATTTATTTATCAGTTAAAGCTCTTTAAATTATAATTTAGTTACCATCAGTTGTAATAAAGGCATATTTCATTTCATTTCAGTTGGCTTTTATTGTAAAGATAATATTCGTACAGATGATTCTAAAAATGCATTACTCAATTAAATTACAACAGTTTGTGTAAAAAAGACTTTTACTTATGGAAATAGCCAACTTCACTAAAGGTCACGATCTTATAGCTAGCTGATAATTTGAATTGTAATTAGGTAAACGGACGCTGGCTTGGTGTTATATTTATTACTGCGCAATGATCTCTTATTTATAATTATGTTACGTGATCTAACAGCCCATTTACCAACTGATTTCTTACCTATAAAAACATAATATAATGTATGTAACTCACGGTTTGACCAAGAACAATGATAACCCATATTACACTCTCCATTATTTTTGAAGTATTGCCAACCACTCGTTTATATCGACCCGTCTTGAACAAACGACCTCGTTGAGACTTCTTTTTCGTTTATTTGTAATGGAAACAATCCTTTTAATTGCGAAGAGAAGGTATAATGGGTATTATCTCCTAAGCGGTCCCACACGTCTGGAATACATTTGAGAAGTAATAATTTTCGAAACATGAAAACTTAATTTATTCGGACCAGTATAAATTATTCGCATTAACTATTCAGGTGGGTCCAGAACACGTGATTATTCACAGTTATGAGTCCTGACAAGGATAAGAACGTCTGATGTCATCCACAATCATTATACAATGGTGCTTTATATTCAGTGCTCAATCCGTTCCTAACCTTACGCCCTCATCACCAAAAACGTTTTAATGTCGTTAGGAAGGAACTGTTGGGTATTCGAGAAACTCATTACAACGAGTTATATCTTCTTAAAGCATTTTATTGTACGAACAGAAAAAAGGCGTTGCTTGGTGTGGCACTGGCATAAAGAATCTTAGTGTGACGTGGTGTGACAAAGAAAATTTTTCGTAGTATGGTATAACGTGGAATAGCGTAGTGTAGCGTGTTTGACGTGGTGTGTCAAGGGAATAGTTAGCGTAGTATGGTATGGCGTGGACTAGCGTAGTGTGGCGTGTTGTGACGTGGTTTGTAAGGGAATAGTTTTGCTTAGTATGGTATAGCGTGGAGTAGCGTAGTGTGGCGTTTTGTGACAAGGAAAGGCTTTGCATAGTATGCTATGACGTGGAATAGCGTAGTGTAGCGTGTTTGACGTGGTGTGTCAGGGAATAGTTTAGCGTAGTATGGTATGGCGTGGAATAGCGTAGTGTGGTGTGTTGTGACAAGGAAAGGCTTTGCGTAGTATGCTATGACGTGGAATAGCGTAGTGTAGCGTGTTTGACGTGGTGTGTCAGGGAATAGTTTAGCGTAGTATGGTATAGTGTGGAATAGCGTAGTGTGGCGTGTTGTGACAAGGAAAGGCTTTGCGTAGTATGCTATGACGTGGAATAGCGTAGTGTAGCGTGTTTGACGTGGTGTTTCAGGGAATAGTTTAGCGTAGTATGGTATGGCGTGGAATAGCGTAGTGTGGTGTGTTGTGACAAGGAAAGGCTTTGCGTAGTATGCAATGACGTGGAATAGCGTAGTGTAGCGTGTTTGACGTGGTGTTTCAGGGAATAGTTTAGCGTAGTATGGTATGGCGTGGAATAGCGTAGTGTGGCGTGTTGTGACAAGGAAAGGGTTTTGCGTAGTATGCAATGACATGGAATAGCGTAGTGTAGCGTGTTTGACGTGGTGTTTCAGGGAATGGTTTAGCGTAGTATGGTATGGCGTGGACTATCGTAGTGTGGCGTGTTGTGGCGTGGTGTGACAAGGAACAGTTTTGCGTAGGTGTGGAGTAGCGTAGGGAAGTTATTGCGATACGGTGTGATGTGAAATGACGTGGAGTGTTGTGGTGTGGACAAATAACAACCTCCAGCTCAATTTTTTAAGCATCTTCACTTCAAATATTCTTAAAAGCCAAGAATCAGTATTTCACGTTTAATCTCACAGTTGACTTAAAGTTGTGAAACAAAATTGGTATTTTACAAGCAATCAATTAAACAAATAAAGAATGTAGGTACAACCTAATATGTACCTCTTGAACTGGTAACAAACCATTTTTGGCACTCGAAGTACAATTCCAAAAATATTATTCTATAACTTACTCGAAAACCGTACTAAGCAAATATTATACTGTACTTTAAAAATAATGTTTAAGTCTACTGTTTAATGTTACTTGTAGCTGTTATTGTGTTGGACGTTTTTGACACTGTATAAAGCACGACCTAACATCACCTTAAATTTATATGTTTATGAACAAACAACTGAAAGAACTTGTCATATTCATAAGTAAATATGTGGTCATGGTTTTCCCGCACGAATTAATTAATACTTATTATTACACTTTTTAGTGAGTTAAATTAAACATTACAACATATTTCTTAAGGAATGACACTAGTTTTCAACACTTGTTCATCCCGTATAATTTACGCAAGCACTCAATAAAACGCCTGAAATATTAAAACAAATAGAAATATTTTTAATCTTTTGAAAAATTGAATTTTTACGTATAAGACTTATTTTTTTTATTTTATATAAATATTTTCTGATGTGACTAATTTCAAACGAAATTTTTGGTTATATAAACTTCTACGTGATAACTTTAAGATTACACATAACATGATTATCCATTTAGATTATTACCACTTAGGAAATCCATAAAGCGACCACGAAATAGTTCTCATAAAGGTATTTCAAATATCTCCATCTTTCTTAATCTCCTCATTACTTTATTTAAAGCTTTTTTTAACGTGAGCCGTGCTGTCAAATAGTTACAAAATTATGTTTCATCTTTACATTTATGTTTATTTTTTAATGTAATTTTAATTCAGGTTTTTAAACAAATTTTGTTTTCATTGTGAGTTATAGTCAGACAAACTGTGCATACCCCAAGTGAAAAGTTAGGTTGCACATACTGCAGACTTGTGTTTGGCCAGTGAGGTCCGGAAAGCTGAACTAAGCTAAGCTACAACACTACGAGATTAGCGAGCAATGCGTTGGAAGCTGAAGATTTTGTGTACCCTGGGAACATTCCGGTCGCATAAAGGGAATGTCCTTGGATACACTTGTCGGGAACTAAGCTAAGCTACAACACTACGAGATTAGCGAGCAATGCGTTGGAAGCTGAAGATTTTGTGTACCCTGGGAACATTCCGGTCGCATAAAGGGCATGTCCTTGGATACACTTGTCGGGAACTAAGCTAAGCTACAACACTACGAGATTAGCGAGCAATGCGTTGGAAGCTGAAGATTTTGTGTACCCTGGGAACATTCCGGTCGCATAAAGGGAATGTCCTTGGATACACTTGTCGGGAACTAAGCTAAGCTACAACACTACGAGATTAGCGAGCAATGCGTTGGAAGCTGAAGATTTTGTGTACCCTGGGAACATTCCGGTCGCATAAAGGGAATGTCCTTGGATACACTTGTCGGGAACTAAGCTAAGCTACAACACTACGAGATTAGCGAGCAATGCGTTGGAAGCTGAAGATTTTGTGTACCCTGGGAACATTCCGGTCGCATAAAGGGCATGTCCTTGGATACACTTGTCGGGAACTAAGCTAAGCTACAACACTACGAGATTAGCGAGCAATGCGTTGGAAGCTGAAGATTTTGTGTACCCTGGGAACATTCCGGTCGCATAAAGGGAATGTCCTTGGATACACTTGTCGGGAACTAAGCTAAGCTACAACACTACGAGATTAGCGAGCAATGCGTTGGAAGCTGAAGATTTTGTGTACCCTGGGAACATTCCGGTCGCATAAAGGGAATGTCCTTGGATACACTTGTCGGGAACTAAGCTAAGCTACAACACTACGAGATTAGCGAGCAATGCGTTGGAAGCTGAAGATTTTGTGTACCCTGGGAACATTCCGGTCGCATAAAGGGCATGTCCTTGGATACACTTGTCGGGAACTAAGCTAAGCTACAACACTACGAGATTAGCGAGCAATGCGTTGGAAGCTGAAGATTTTGTGTACCCTGGGAACATTCCGGTCGCATAAAGGGAATGTCCTTGGATACACTTGTCGGGAACTAAGCTAAGCTACAACACTACGAGATTAGCGAGCAATGCGTTGGAAGCTGAAGATTTTGTGTACCCTGGGAACATTCCGGTCGCATAAAGGGAATGTCCTTGGATACACTTGTCGGGAACTAAGCTAAGCTACAACACTACGAGATTAGCGAGCAATGCGTTGGAAGCTGAAGATTTTGTGTACCCTGGGAACATTCCGGTCGCATAAAGGGAATGTCCTTGGATACACTTGTCGGGAACTAAGCTAAGCTACAACACTACGAGATTAGCGAGCAATGCGTTGGAAGCTGAAGATTTTGTGTACCCTGGGAACATTCCGGTCGCATAAAGGGAATGTCCTTGGATACACTTGTCGGGAACTAAGCTAAGCTACAACACTACGAGATTAGCGAGCAATGCGTTGGAAGCTGAAGATTTTGTGTACCCTGGGAACATTCCGGTCGCATAAAGGGAATGTCCTTGGATACACTTGTCGGGAACTAAGCTAAGCTACAACACTACGAGATTAGCGAGCAATGCGTTGGAAGCTGAAGATTTTGTGTACCCTGGGAACATTCCGGTCGCATAAAGGGAATGTCCTTGGATACACTTGTCGGGAACTAAGCTAAGCTACAACACTACGAGATTAGCGAGCAATGCGTTGGAAGCTGAAGATTTTGTGTACCCTGGGAACATTCCGGTCGCATAAAGGGAATGTCCTTGGATACACTTGTCGGGAACTAAGCTAAGCTACAACACTACGAGATTAGCGAGCAATGCGTTGGAAGCTGAAGATTTTGTGTACCCTGGGAACATTCCGGTCGCATAAAGGGAATGTCCTTGGATACACTTGTCGGGAACTAAGCTAAGCTACAACACTACGAGATTAGCGAGCAATGCGTTGGAAGCTGAAGAGTTTTGTGTACCCTGGGAACATTCCGGTCGCATAAAGGGAATGTCCTTGGATACACTTGTCGGGAACTAAGCTAAGCTACAACACTACGAGATTAGCGAGCAATGCGTTGGAAGCTGAAGATTTTGTGTACCCTGGGAACATTCCGGTCGCATAAAGGGAATGTCCTTGGATACACTTGTCGGGAACTAAGCTAAGCTACAACACTACGAGATTAGCGAGCAATGCGTTGGAAGCTGAAGAGTTTGTGTACCCTGGGAACATTCCGGTCGCATAAAGGGAATGTCCTTGGATACACTTGTCGGACTATAAATACAACACGTGTTATCAACTGTTGCCAACTGGTACAAGAGTTAACTTCTACTGTTGATCATCACTGGTGTTGCTAATGCTACTGATAAGTTACCACCTCACTTTCTACATCCAGTGTACTACAAACTGAAAACATAAAAAAACTTATACAATCTTATGATTATGAAATCAGGTCATGTTGAGTTCTCTCACTACGATGAATGTAACACAAATGCAATGGACTCTATCTGCAAACTATTTAAGTATAAATATCTAGCTGAGGATGGAGCCATTCTAGACTTTTCATATATTCTAATAAGATTAACATTGGAACTTTGGTAATTCATGGCTCAAAGACCTACGTATAGTCGGATACATTTCAAATCCGTAAAAAAACACATTTAGATACCAAGGCTTTCGATCGATATCAAAATAAGCTACAGGCTATAAATATAAAATAATTATTTTATGTACTTGCAGTTGCAGTAAAAAAATTCTTTTAGTAATACAGATTTTAAATTATCAAAACTATGCAGCTATATGAACAAGTATATTGTGTTTTATAATGTAATAAATTAGCATAATAATGTTTTTTACAATTATCAAAACCTTTGGAGCTATATGAACAATCATATTGTGTTTTATAATGTGATAAATTAGCAGAATATTGTATTATCCTACGCATTAAAAAAAATATTAAAAACACCAATTCTCGGCAGACATGCACTCAAGTGATATGGGTTATATGATTAAATTACGTGACAGTGCACAATTCAGATGGATTGGACAATATCCATTAAAGGCACTTAGTGCTACACCTACTGTATCTGCAGTGTCTGTGTACTAAGGTATCATCCACTCTATTTCAATTAGACGTATAAAAAATCAGGCCTAGTTCACATGAGGTAATTGTGAATTAAATATATGTTGCTCTGTTCATTTGTTGATTTGTAAGCAAGTGATGTGCTAGTATTAATAAATAAGAAAGAGTGCTAAAAACTCATAACTAATTGACAATTTTATCTACGAGTCCTTCAGTAACATTTAAGTCATAATACTAGTCTCGGTGGGTTTTCTTTTCAAAAGCGCTTAATTGTACGATTCAGAATGGACATTATACCTCTTTTGGGACCCAACGTTAAACTTCTATATATTGGTATTGTTATGTGCATATTATTTCCGATAGAACAGTTTCATATACAAAATGAGAAACACAAAAATATTAATACACAATATTAGTTAAGAACTGAAGGTAAAGATGTAAGTCAACTGTTTAAGAAATCTCTGCTTTTTAATACAACTATTAAGAACCTAAACTTAATTTCGGTTCTTCAAATTGTATGTTTCCTGCATTTTTGTGAATACACTTTAAAAAAAGTGTAGAATTTTAGTTCTATAACAACTATGTTGGAACACAACATACTAGGCGTTGCTTAACAATCTTCGTTGACATTTCATTCAAAATATCCAATAGTTCTATACTTCATTTCATTATCCAGAAGGCGTTCGCTACGGACAGATGTGTGTCTAACAGTCATATAGAAAAGACAGTTTTACATCCTCTGGCAGTCAAAAGAGAAAGTAATTACGTTAACCTGCTGAATGATAGGCTTCAATGATGATCAGCCACAAATTGCATGTTTGGGCATGTATTGTCATAGAACTCGTTCTTGTCTACTCAGAAATGAAGTTGATTAGTCTACAGATGAGATAACTTCTCATATAGAGTGTTTCATGTCTATATCATGAAATATTCACATTTTTATTCATTAGCCTGGGTTTCTTAGCTGTGTTTAAATTAAAAAACGCCTACACATGATGATACCTTAAGATATTTTGGCGTGCATTGTAATAAATAAATGTTACATGTGTTAATATATTATATTCACAAAATATCGTATGTTTGCATCAGTGTACAGATTTATTTATACTGCTATTTTCTCGTAATCATAGATACCTGAATGACGCTCAGTCAAATCTCTTGAAGTGACATGCGTCCTAATCTAAGGCAGTGTTGTTTATTAAAAAAATTAATCTTTATGCAGAAATTAATTTTTTCCAGCCCTCGAGTTATAGGCTTCACTAATGCTTAGCCAATTATAATATGGCACATAAATTTGTAAGTTACACTTCCTTATCATACTAGCAGTAAATTTCAAACATTCTCTTGTACAGTGAAAGACTCTTGTTGGACGCTGAAGTCTGTCTCGTATTATTTGGCGTTGATGCCTGAAAGCAGTCGTTTATAACCTTGTTTACAGACTAGAGGTCCGGTATTCTTGCTCCAGAAGCTGTAATTGATAAAAGCTGGACCAATCTGCAAGTCTAATACGGCGGAGTTGCCCACCGCCCTATCAGAATAGGCCCCTAGGCTCTCGCGGTCTGCGGACAAGGTACTGGCTGACTCGTCAGCTGCAGGCCCACTTCACCACAGTGTTTATGTACTTTCAAATGTTAAACCAAAACTGGCACAGTCAGTTGTGTACAGGAACAGACAAATAAGAGGGCTAAGCTGTGTCGTGATTGGCTGAAGCTTATCTGATCACTAATCAAACTGACTTATCAACGATCAGCCTTCTTTATAACAGACTGACAAGGTGTCGATAATTTTCATTCATTAAATCACTATATAGTTTCATTCACCTGTATTTACACATCACTAGTCCTCCGAGTTTCCGTTGAACTTTTGCATACTGAAGATAGCTAGAGAGCCATACTTCCTACAGAAACAGCATACCAGAAATAATTTTAAATTTTAATTGTGTTAACAATATTTCAAAGTCGTTTGAAATGTATCAGATATAAAATAATAATAACATGCAAATATCCCTGTGTCTTATTTATTTATTTCTGTATTTTCAGTCGCATATCCAATATTTAACAATTTACAAAGTAAATGGAAAATTGTAAAGTATTAAGAAAATATATAAAAATATTAACCATGTTTATGAGAACATTGTAAAAGTTAAAGTATATAACAAAAGGTAAACATTAAATACAGCCATAAAAATACAACATGACCTACAAAATTATCACTAATAACAATGAAACATAAATATATCTATAAATACAGAGAATTCTATAATATACGAAGCTAAAATCAATAACAGTTTACGAAATAAACATTATATCAACACGACTAGTTGACAAAACGAACTATCAAAAAATCTGCAACAAGGTAACAGTAAACAATAATAATAAACTTACCAGCAAATGAGTAAATGAATAAATAAGACAATATACAGATTGTTCAATAAACGACTTAAAAGATAGTAGTCTCTAATGTATTTCGAATACGCATGAACTTACTGGGTTAACTCCTTCACTGCAATGATCGTCAGTCTGTCAGTAGTCTGTAAAAATATTCAAACCCATAAAATTTAAAATAATAATTGCGAAAATGGTATTCTGCAACGTAATGGTATTATCTCCATGTAACATTTTTACTGAGAAAATATTATAATTAATTACAGCGATCTCTCATAAGTGTAATATTAAAAGTAACAGAAGGAAAAGATAGTTTGGTAATACTTCTAAAAGTAGCATGAGACCTCCTACAACACGATTAATTTTTTTCTAATTTACTAGTACGTCCTTGGGCATTTAAACATGTCGTTTACATACTCCTAAAAAAACGATGTTCCTCACGAAAGAGGTTAATTCGGATTATTTAAAATCAAGCAAAACACAAGTAAATTATATTAAATAAAGCGGTTTAATGGGATACAATCTTCAATAATAAGCAACAAAATTTAACCTATAAAACATATCTTACACACGTGTGAGAACCGGTAATATTGTCACGTGCCACTAACTCACGTTCAACAGACGTGTAATCAAGGCAGCAGCGGTACAGTGGCGCGGTGCGGCGGTATCATTTGGAGTTACTTCACTAAAAAACATATGTGTCATTATTATTATATTTTGCAACACCACTGGTTACATGATGAACACAATTTATTGCTCAAATTTCCAAAGCCCTACCAAGACTAAGCCGAGCTGAGTGTTAGCAAAAATAACTTTTTCTGAGTTTGTCTGTCTGCACTATTTCTTGATAGTTTGTCTGCAGTAAATAATGATATAATAATGTTGGTGCAGACGTGTTGATAGAACTAACAAGATAATATGTTTGTTGTGGTGTGTCAGATGTCTTCAGCAACCTGTCATGCAGTTGGCGGGATGTCTGGCTCTGGTAGTGGCGGTTCTGGCAGTCATCGTCCACTCCTGGAGGTTTGACCACAGTAAGTATTAGCATCTGTATTACAGTATTACACAACACATAATACTTCCCAGCTCCGCTAGCACTGGTAGTGGCGGTTCTGGCAGTCATTGTCCACTCCTGGAGGTTTGACCACAGTAAGTATTAGCATCTGTATTACAGTATTACACAACACATAATACTTCCCAGCTCCGCTAGCACTGGTAGTGGCGGTTCTGGCAGTCATTGTCCACTCCTGGAGGTTTGACCACAGTAAGTATTAGCATCTGTATTACCGTATTACACAACACATAATACTTCCCAGCTCTGCTAGCACTGGTAGTGGCGGTTCTGGCAGTCATTGTCCACTCCTGGAGGTTTGACCACAGTAAGTATTAGCATCTGTATTACCGTATTACACAACACATAATACTTCCCAGCTCCGCTAGCACTGGTAGTGGCGGTTCTGGCAGTCATTGTCCACTTCTGGAGGTTTGACCACAGTAAGTATTAGCATCTGTATTACCGTATTACACAACACATAATACTTCCCAGCTCCGCTAGCACTGGTAGTGGCGGTTCTGGCAGTCATTGTCCACTCCTGGAGGTTTGACCACAGTAAGTATTAGCATCTGTATTACAGTATTACACAACACATAATACTTCCCAGCTCCGCTAGCACTGGTAGTGGCGGTTCTGGCAGTCATTGTCCACTCCTGGAGGTTTGACCACAGTAAGTATTAGCATCTGTATTACAGTATTACACAACACATAATACTTCCCAGCTCCGCTAGCACAGGTAGTGGCGGTTCTGGCAGTCATTGTCCACTCCTGGAGGTTTGACCACAGTAAGTATTAGCATCTGTATTACAGTATTACACAACACATAATACTTCCCAGCTCCGCTAACACTGGTAGTGGCGGTTCTGGCAGTCATTGTCCACTCCTGGAGGTTTGACCACAGTAAGTATTAACATCTGTATTACAGTATTACACAACACATAATACTTCCCAGCTCCGCTAGCACTGGTAGTGGCGGTTCTGGCAGTCATTGTCCACTCCTGGAGGTTTGACCACAGTAAGTATTAGCATCTGTATTACCGTATTACACAACACATAATACTTCCCAGCTCCGCTAGCACAGGTAGTGGCGGTTCTGGCAGTCATTGTCCACTCCTGGAGGTTTGACCACAGTAAGTATTAACATCTGTATTACAGTATTACACAACACATAATACTTCCCAGCTCCGCTAGCACAGGTAGTGGCGGTTCTGGCAGTCATTGTCCACTCCTGGAGGTTTGACCACAGTAAGTATTAGCATCTGTATTACCGTATTACACAACACATAATACTTCCCAGCTCTGCTAGCACAGGTCCTTTTACATTTAGAATATAATTATACATGTGGCAAGCATTCGACCTGCTTTTCAGTTCATAGTAGAGTATAATCGTTTTCCAAACGATTATAATCTGCATTAATTGGGAGCTCAGCTTAGTTCACTTAAAATAATTGCATAGAACTGATTTTATACCTTTGTGGAAATTGTATAATATTCATCGGTTCTTTTATTTTACGATATTCTCCGTTGTGAAAAATGTAATATAAAGTATAAAATTGTTTAAATTAATAAAAAAAAATTGAAAAATCTGTACCGAAAAAAGATATTTACCAGTTATCATAGTTTTTATTAATGTAACATTGATTAAAATCCACAAATGCTTCATTTTATTTTAGGATCATAATTTTATGTTAACCATTTATTTGGAAGCTTCATTGAGTCATTTGTACCTTCTAACCACATGGTTAGAATGGCAATCTTGAATTAATGCATTTTAACTTTTAATAAAGTGCATTAATGTGTTTGCTTAATACACTACAATTCACTGGTTTTACTTCATTGTTACCTAAACTTCCATGTTTATTTAATCAAAAGCTACTATTTATGTGAATGTGCCTGTAAGATGTAAAATGAACGAATGAAATCTATAAAATATAATACACTGTTAGAATCCCAGGGTTAGTAATGCCAGTGTTTTGCATACTTTGAAGACTATATATAATATACAATATTTTATTCAACAATTTAATCAGAGTTAAATAGTTATTATAATTTTATTAGATTGTTATAACAGTTCCTTCGTTAAGTCATCACACTGGGGAGACTTTTCTGATTTTTGTCCAGGGTTTTTTTGCCAAACGATCGTGATCGGGACAACACTCTTCGTGGCACAGAGGCGGAGGTTGCTCCAAGAAAATGATTTAACACAGAATTCTCTGTAACACTGTTCACTGCGACATCCGATGGGTACACCTAGGATTACCATTTGCGAGTCATTAACTAGCCTGCGTATTAATCAGTGAGGGTGTTTTGGACTCTCCTGTTTTAGCTCGTCCGGTACATCAACGATAAAAACAGTGCAATGTCGTTTATCCGGATTTTTAGCAACCAGAATTCCGGACAAATGAAATTCCGGATAAACCTGGAATACGGTGGAACACAATAGATTTTGTTCTTCCAATATAAAATTTAATGAGAGTTAAAGTGTCATTTTATTTACAAATATTAATTGTGTAGATCTGAATATAATTTCGAATAAAATGAAACTGTATTTACGGTTTTGTAAAAAAAACGCTTGATAAACTTGATTGAACTGCTTTCGGAATATAAGGTCACATAACCGTTTCAAGACCACCACCGCCCCTGATGAAGTGTCGGACTGTGGATCAAATTAAACTATCAGCCGGTCTAACTACGCTGTGACTTCAGAACACCTCATGACACCTTTCTGGCTGATCATTATCAGAATCTTTTCACTATTGTATGTTGAAAACCAAGATGCTGTCACATCTCCTACATAGGTTACAGCACCGATGCTACTGTCAGTGAAAAGACGATCAGTTATATCTAACACAATTACAATTCTGGGCTATCGTGGTCTACAAAAACGGAGGTAATTTGTTATTATGTTTCACACATTATTCTGAACGCCGAACATGCTTTAATGAATTACAAAAATCACTGGAAAATTCAACAGAATGTCTTTTTTGTTCAAATTTGGGTTCTCTTATCTATATAAAACCGTTTCGGGTAAAACAGAGTTGCAGATAAATAAGATGTGAATAAACGAGAGTACACAATATATATAACGGAGGTTGAAGGCTGTGGTTAAAAAATCTTAGATATTGATGTTAATTTATACATATTATGTGAAATTTAACCAAAAACAAAAAAATTATGGTTGCCTGTAAAGTCGGTTTTACGGGCGAAGATTGTACGTGACAACGTCTTTTTCTCTGTAGAATATTTATTGATATGAATATTATTAAATTGCACAATAGGAACAAGGAATTGAATGAAAATAAGAATTGCACAAATTTTAACTATAGAAATATATTTTGTTTACTAAAACATTGTACATAATTTGAAATTAATTAAAATTTGTTATTGTAAATGGTAAAGTTGAATAAAACATTTACTAAAATTGGAATTTGAAATTCTTGCTAAACACAGTTAAATTCTAACTCCGCGCGTGGTGATTGGTCGGTTTAGTTCGTTTGTTTGGTCGCACTGTTATGACAGGTTAGAGGTTATAATTTGTTATTTTAAATGTTTGACTAGCAATACGCGCTGTTTCTTCTCAATCGACTGAATTACGATTGATTGCAGAGTGATTTAAACTAATAATTTACTTAACACTATCAACATTTGTCAATAGTATGACATAACCTATAAACTCAGTTTCTCAACTTTTGTGTCAATCTAACAATTAATCAATCAATCATAGTTTACGATAATGAAATATCAGTGTACAATTATTTACCTTTATTGTTGTAGTTGTTGTAAATGACGAATCTAAGCACTCCACATTTTCACGAATAAACATAGTTATCTGCTTTATCCCGTGCGGCGGACCCACAGTTATCTGCTTTATCCCGTGCGGATCCCGTGCGGCGGACCCACTGGACGGGTATCGTAACGTTACCGGGCGTTACACTTTTTCATGAGTGACTCCGAGCCGCAACCTAATTTAAGACGTTGTCACGTCAAAACAGTTTGAATTTAACATCGATGTCTAACATTTTTTTAACCACAGCCTTCAACCTCCGTTAGGATCTCCATTTTCGTAAATACGAGAAAGAGTGTTTTTGACTGAGTGTGAATTTGAATTTGAAGTTTACCCCACTCAAAAGCGGAGACAGTTTACAGATGAAGTAAATGGCTTAATAAGTAATACAGAATTTATCTCATTGAGAGAGCAGATAATAACTTGTTAAAAATAAATCGCGTTATGATTTTATGAGATACATTAAACGAAATCAAGTTCCACAACGATAGCTATTCACACAAGGCCTTCTAGCTGCGGGTCATCTTATACGGGGATATAGTACATTATAATAAACCTATGTGAACTGAAAATCTCAGATTTTTTATACCTGACTGAGTTAAAAACCACTTCCGGCCCAAGTGAGGTGGTATCCGTTACATAAATTGGCCTGTCAACCACGCTGCCAAAATCCCGCAAGCTGAGTATTTATTAGCGTACACCCACACTTCGGTATAATATCGCCCACAGAGCGGGTCAAACTTGTTAAAAGATAAATCCTGTTATGATTTAACTTTGCGTTATTTAGCTATTTAATAGTTAACAAGGCGAGAACGTCTTCTCAATATTAAGTAATAATACAGTAAATTATAAATTTATTGAGTTCTCAACCTTTTTTTTTTTTTTTTTATGACTAAAGCCAGTAACGAAGTTACACTTCTTGCTTCACCCTTCTGACGTAACCCTTCTGGCTGAATCTAATTAATTCGGGGTTGTTTCAGCAAGCAGATCGGTAGTAGTATCTCGTGGTCAACATTCGTGATCTACATTCGTGATCAATATTCGTAATAAATATTCGAAGGAACCAGCTTGCATGCAGTTGAGCGAAGTTAAAGAAAAACATTTTTATGAAAAATTATTTGGAATTTTAGGTGTTCTGGAGTTTTAGGACTGTATTATCTAAAGACTATGCAAGTCAGCCAGCGATGTTGTGTGCTTGCAAAATTTAAGTATTTAACTGGGTGTTATAATAAATTATTATTATCAGCTCTGAAAGATATTATTTATTTATTAGTGTACTTTGGTATAATATCATCAAGGGGTCAGGTAAAGATGAACCCTGTCACGATGACATGATATAAAGTAAGCGAAAGCCAGTTTCCCCATAAGACTGAAATAAGTTTAAATTGTGTGAAGCATAAGGCTTATCGTAGATTCAAGACTGATTTCAGCTAAAGGAGCTCTTAAGACATCTAAAACAACCTAAAGTACTTTGAAATGCTGATCAAATTTGCTGGAGCAGCACAATATTGGTGGAAGGAAAAGTTTCCTCGTAAATGATCGGTTTTATCAGGTACTCATCCGTAATACTAAAGACAAATAGACACTTAAACGAGGTCGTATGACAACTCCAGCTCCAAATTTTACATGTTATTGAAATAATATTGTTTTTTTTTATGCCAAAGAATCTTCATTATGAATTAATTATAAAATTTAACTTCAAATAGAAACTCTCAACACACAATTTGAGTTGGATTCGGTGATATCATAATAAAATATTCAAGCCCATTTCAGTTTTAAGCATAACATATTTTTGTGTAAAGCTTTGTCAACATTAATGGCGGAGAAAATACAATGCGTTAGGAGAGGTCACACAACAGGTTTCACTTAGGCAACATGCCAAATTACAAGTCTAGAGCTGGGTACATGTGTTGCAGATGAATTTCTGAAATATTCTCGTTAGTACCATCATGGGTACATATACGACCAATGTAAGCATATTGACTAACGCTCAGCCAAATTTCATGGAGTAACAAGCACGATCATTGAACTCGATGTTACCTTTACATAAATACGTTTCATTCCAAATCTGTAGGTCAGTTCGTTCTTCAGATACCGCATGGATAGAAAGACAGAAATAAAATTAATTTTTCTATCGTCTCGGGCTATAGGCTTCGCTGACGCTCAGCCAAGATCATCTATAATAATTCCCTTCAAATTAACTTTCAGTTCCTGTGATTGATTTTTAATTGCGTTTCCAACTGGAGTAATCATTCATTATTCGTGAATAGATCACTGAGCAGCCTTCCATTATGTAGGCAGCAATCTCACCGCTGCGTCGTAATGGAAGTTGCGTTTCGCTCATTTGTGGCGCCTTATAAATTGTGTAATAGAAGTCTATTAGGAGGAAGGCTGTACTATAAATTAGAACACGCAGTTATACATTTTCTCCTACATAATTTGCCCGTGTACAATGTTGGCATCATCTTTGTCGACGACGGATTGCGTGTTAAAATAATGTGAGAAATAAAATGTGTCCAGTATCACCTATCAATCACAGAGACACAATACTTATATATTTTCTTAATTATAAATTCCGCCGAAATTTTACATCCTCTTCTAACTTCTGCTGCTTTCTGCGCCCATGATTTTCGTGCTTGAAGCTGTTTTCAAAATTACGCGTACCTCCTGTGATTTTTGCAGTAAACCTTGCTTTGTAATAAGATCGATGTACTTTCACTACGCAAACTTCACGTAAAATGCATATAAAACTGTGCAAGAGATAATATTTAGGTTGTAGACTTGTGCAAACACGTATCAATCGATGTCTGTATAAGTGATGTAAGCTTTATCCTAGCAGGTTAAATATTGTATTAGATAATAGCAACAAATATTTGTGACCCTTCGATACCTGCTCAAGGCGATCAAGGCTGTTCTCTTGCTTCTTCCAGTAGTATGACATTTAATACCCACCGCAGTTAATGAGAATACTTGTCTAACAATAAAAATAAATTAAATATAGCGGAATAATCCTAAAACAGTAACATTGCTTTGAAATCCCAAGAAAGGTGCACATTTTCAGCTCGTTGGCGGTGTGGAAATATTTATCGATTACAAAAATAAAACAATTTTTAAATACACATACATTAAAAGCACAACATAAATATCATAAGATCCCAAAATATCAAAAAGGTTTTAAATAATAATAATATTAAAGAAAAAAGAAAACAACCCAAGTATGGAACTCTACATTCAACTGCACCAGTCCCTAAAAATATTACCGGTTAGAAGAAAGATCCTTGAGGCATTCCCAAATTCTTAGCAATGTCCTGTGCTCGTATCTATAAGAATTGATGTTCCCCTTGTATAAACTTATCCTCGGTCTAGGTAGATGTTCAATAAAACAATGTCGGATGGTCATTACAATTTTCAATAAGATTGTTTACCACTACGATACTTAATTTTGACCTGTTCACATCTGCATCTAGTTACTACCAAAACTTGTACAGGGCAGTGGGAGGTCAGAAAGATTTACATCCCAGGATGGATTCGGAATGTAAGGGCTTCGGAATGTACAACGAAAGCGATTCAAATATAGCAGTTTCTGGTGATTTATACCAATTGAGGGATGCTTCAAGACGAGTCTCAGACATACGACCCAGACATTAAGGGCTGTAGAGGCAAGTGGACTACTCAAATCTAAGATATCATTTGTAACTGATCACTGCCTTACGAATGGGAATATATTGGAATGGGAAACAGATTTTAAGTGTCACAATGCTAAAAATATATTAAGATAACTATCCGTAAGTTCTAAAGTCGTATTATTTATATTCAGTGTTGAATTTTCCCTAAAAAGCACTATATAAAATATCTATCAGTATTCACGGATAATGTTTAAAATGTGTGTTTAAACATGTATTTATACTAGGTCATTAAAATCTATATTTTATAGTGAAACATCATTATTTGAGACGAGTATTTTCTAACTTTAGCCACATGATAAAAACGTAGCCTTAGCCATTGCCTTGATTATGACAAGTTACATTTACTTCAATCGGGAAACAAAATTAATATTTTCTAGAATATATTACTGTGGTTATTTTAATTAATTTTATTTTTATTTGATATTAATTTAGTTGTTTATTTATGAGATACAATTTATCCATTATAGTTCTATCAATATTTCTGAGATGATGAATTTTTTATTTAGTTCTTTTCGAGTATCATGTCATACATCAGTAAATCTTAATAACTTAGAAAAACTGGAATATTTTCAACATTTCTCTGCTTTATAGTAAAGTAGAAAGTAATATTTATAATATCTATACAGGGTAATCGGACGTAAT
This sequence comes from Homalodisca vitripennis, assembly GCF_021130785.1. Lineage (NCBI taxonomy): Eukaryota > Metazoa > Arthropoda > Insecta > Hemiptera > Cicadellidae > Homalodisca > Homalodisca vitripennis. The sequence continues at coordinate 43,088 of NW_025776751.1, read as the reverse complement.
ATTAATATTTAATATTTATATTTATAAAAATTGTGTTTCACAGTGAATTTTAAAATAGGGTTCCAACTTTCGGGCTATGTTTTAGCAAATTGAAAAAAAGGTTCCTTTGTATGTATTGTATGTTTGTATACATTCAGTATGTATTCTAGCTGTGCAATTTTTTCTAAGTATCGATTAAAACTATTAAATTTAAAATTGTGAATATGTGCTACAGGTACTAATAAAGGGCTGCTACTGAAAAAATAATAATTGTTTTTTTTTATTAAAACATAAAATAATATGTCTACAAATAAGTGACAGCTAATTCTTGGTTTAAATCGAAGGGACTACTTTGGCATAGTGAAATTTTAAACCAGTTAACTGGGAATGTCATTAATCATTACGTAGAGCTTGTATTACAAGCGTTTTCAAAAAAAATTAAATTTGTAAAGATATAACAAATTATTTGGTCACCAGTACATTATATACTTGAACAGCCAATCAGTAAGGCCTATATCATATTATAACATAGTAATATATAAACAATAATAATGTGAACAACAGGTAAATTACTAACTATGAAATATAACAATATTATAATTGTGACATTCCATTTTTAAATCAAATAAAAGTATTTACAAAATCGTAAATAATAATAAAAGTAAAAACTCTAAAAAATGTATACATACATAAACTAGTGAGTGTAAATAAATAAGCTAAATGTTTAAGAAACAACACTGAATGAAAACGATAACGGTGAAAATTAGTAGCAAGCACGTAGCGTTCCGCTTCTGCTAAATTTATGATGCCCCCTCCCCCCACCCTACTTGTATGACTCGTGAACAATCTGGCTTCAGACCTGGTTGTAATTGCTATTACCAGGTCCTATCTTATTATATACTATAGATTTGAAAGAACACTAACATAAGTAGTTTGTTGAAAGTGTCCTCGTCAACCACCCCAGGTGGTTGACGAGAGTTGGTTTGAAAAGATAATATGATTTCAGACCTTTGCCATCGGTATATGGTACAACTTGTGAAACTACATTTACAAGTGTTATACATTTTGTAACATATAACGATGGAAAATGGCAAAAATCCTAACATCAGTAGCCATTTCAGACTAATCACCATCCTAATGATATGGGAAATGCCTCCTCTTGTTATGTGTGAAGGGAGATCTTTCTGCGCAAGTAGTCTTTCAATTTCACTAAATGTGGGGAAAATAGTCCAAACCCATTTTAAAATCCACAGCTTTACCCCTAGGCTACGGTGAAGGTCGATGTCTCGATCCTTCTATAGAAGCTTTTCTTCACACATTTCTTTTACAGCTTTTAATAATTGTATTGAACGGACGATTAGTCAAGGTTTACCTGGAATTAAGCATATTGGTTTCAAAGAAAATGCTCTTACATAGCTAGCTAGCTAGACAGTTTCAATCTCTCACATAGTACTGACGGAAAAACGTTACAAAACATAGGAATATTCTTGGAAAGTTTCTAAGTTTAAATTTAAAAAAAATATTCGCTTGAAGAATACTTAAGCGTATACGAAGGTTTCATCGATTCTGGGGTGTAAATTGTGAAGGAGTACACAAAGACAGGTTTAGTCAATGACCAAATATTTTCAGCTATATTAAAATAGAAACAATGTGTGCTTGCTCTCAGCTTAATCTGTGTTGTTTTTTTATAAAACTAGAGTTTATACTTACGAAGGAAATATAATTACGTAACACAACATGTGCTCTTCATCGGTTTTTGTTACTATTATCTATGGAAACTTGGAGAACTGCGGTTTGTTTTTAATGTCTGATCTAGTCTCTCGTTTCTGTTGACGGTACTTATTAATTTCGACATGACAGTATTCTTAAATAGTTTTTTTTGCGTTTAGTTCTTTTTATCTATTTCCTTTAAAAATCTAACGTGATTTTTTAAGCTCGCTGATTTTTTAAGCTTAAGTGAAATCGGTTTTACGTCAAATGACTGTCAAATTAAGTTAAAAGCAGGCTGATGAATATTAGATTGCATAAATGTAAATATAAGGTTAGATAATTTGAGGCATATGAAACTCTTTACAGTGTTTTCACACTGAACTGTTCACACAAGATCTGTTGGCTCACCACCGCAACATCAAGTCAGACTTACATCGCAGTCCATTAGGAACCTTACATTTCGAATTTTGGTTAACGGTAAATATATCTGGGACAGGCTAATCTCTAGAAGACTACTGTAAGTACTTACAAGCAGCCTCTAGAAGCCTTTGATTACAGGGATCTCCTAGTTCCTATAATCCCCCCAACCATTGTACTCGGTCGGACAGAGCTTAGCCTCCTAGCTCTAATCCAGAGCCAGTTGCATTCAATATATAGAAATATTCACATTTGTGTGTGTGTGTGTGTGTGTGTGTGTGTGTGTGTGTGTGTGTGTGTGTGTGTGTGTGTGTGTGTGTGTGTGTGTGTGTGTGTGCTTGCGCGCGCATAGATGTATTATATACAGGTTTCAGATTTTTTAGGATTTCATTTTATGAATTAAAAATAAAATGATATTTTAATTATTTTTAACTTTAATTTATTCTTAGATTTTTTTATTTCCAAATTGCGCATTGTTATTGATGATTTTTAGGACTTGCATTGTGTTGTCTGCACCAATAAATGAAATGAAACTAAACAAAATAGCTTCAGGGACATCTTATCACTGAATATGCTAGTATACCATTTCTTGGCCATGCTAACTTCTAGAAAACCGTCAAGTGAATCACGTGGTATCGAAAAAACGTCTAGACTCTGCATGTCGAACAGATACTGCAGCACCTAGAGTCTCAAAACGTCTAGATACATGAATAACCTTGTGTCGTGCATCCCAACAAACAATGAGCCACATTGTCCCGTGAAAACGTATGCTCTCTAAAAGACCGTCAAGTGAACCACGTGGTCTTACAAAAACGTCTAGACTCTGCAGTATAACATCTCTCGGCCAGGCTAACCTCTAGATGACCACGTTCTACAAATCTTATGGCCTACCAAGATTGAACAGCTATAGGAACCTCTAAATTCTATAATCCTTCGGGCATAGAAGGGATTCTCCAGGTTCCTGGAATTTCCTGAACATAACGACCACTGGAGTCATGAAATGGCTTGGTAGATGTACTCGTATTGCGATACATGTAACTGTCAGACGTTTCTGACTTCCAGTATCCATTTCTTAATGCACCATCAATGCATCTGGAACTGAAAATTATGTCAGTATTAATTACATTCTAGACTTCACTAATACAGTAATTAAAGAGCTTAAAGCTGGTGGTCTAACAGCTGTCCCTATTCAAGCGGTTAATCGTTCTGCACGAGCTAACCGAAAAGACCGCAACGTCTAGCAAACAAGGTTTACAGTTCACCTTGATTACGAGTGGGATAAACCAATCTGGGAGACCACAACGAAACCGAGACAGTCGTGGTAGTCATTCCACTTTATACTAGCTACTTGCTTTTCTCAAATTATTTACATTAAAAGTATTTTCACACAAGGAAAATTTTTAAGAAGTCAATAAAGCCATTGTATTTTTAATTATACCACGTTGAGAACATAAATCATTTACAGGTAAAAATCATAATCAAGTTAAGTATAAATCTACGACTGCCGCACTCAGATTATCCGGAAGATTGTTACATAATCTTCATAAATCATGACCAGCATTCCAGACCCACACAGTGAACAATGAGAACATTACGCTGCCTTGTATGCACGACATATTTCCTAATTTCTCACTTATTTATACCATCAGAAACATTCAGAATAAAATACTCTTAGTATCCCCGTGTAGCTTGGATACTCTCATAAACCTTATTTAATGATAGATTTCAAGATAGTCACGTTTCACATTAAATGTGTGTAAGATACCTCCACTACTGCGCAACGACCTAAAATAGACACTTTTAAACAACAAGCAATTGTAAATTAAATAATGTTTCTACATCTCCTAACGTTACAATTAGGCATCCGTTAAAAGCTATTGAGGTGGGTTGTATAATGTTTAAGTAATTTACAACAAATTTTGTCACTATAACTATTTACAAAATTTTGAGGTTTTCAAAAGGCGATATTAATAACTTTTTTATATTATGAAATATTAAAAATGTAACAGTTTATATCAAATAAAATGTTTTCGTTATTTGTATTCGACGAATTTAAGTTTCTAAATTTATTTTTGTGTGTTCCTCTTGTAAATTTTAAACACATACTACAGGGCTCTATCCCCATGGCTTTCAGAATTACAATTTTAATCTTATGAGAGTATTTTTGTTTCCTTTAAAAGATCTGATTACGCTTATAGCTTGCTCAGACAGATATTCTCAATCCACAAGCCAACAATATCTGCTGATTGCTTATAAGATGTAAACTTATCGACGGTAGATCGCAAATCCAGATGTATTGTAAGCAGTTCTCTCGGGCGAATTAGACCACTTACCGTCATACGGAATTCGACCTTCAAACTTGAATGATAATAGTATACGAGTACTTGGCCTAAGGACTTGCCAAAAAGTAGTTGATTACTCAGTTGATTACTCAGCTTCGTTCAATACAAATTTTCAAGATAACAACAGTAGTACTTAGGCAATGAAAAGATAGGGTTTAAAACATTTAACTAGCTTAAACAACAAAAATCCTAATCTTATTTTATGTCATTTTTCAAATATTTCAAAGATAATTGTTTTAAATTTATCAGCTATCCGATAGCAAAATGTATTTTGTTATACAGTAAGTCTCAAGATTATGACCGCTCAGCGTTTTGAAAAATACGTAATGATACGAAGTTATATTACCAATGCAGATAAACATGACTGCCATGTAATACGTAAGTTATTCCATATAACTATATATTATTCCAATACGGCCGTTATTTATGTAAAATCCACCTTTCACTAAATGTGCTGGAAGGAATTTTTCAAATAAAATATGAATGAATATGTCCATTACTGAAATGATTTAAACCTTCACCAACAAATTACTAAAACAAAATTAACTAAAAAGTTGTAATAAAAACATTAGGTCATACAAGGTTCTATCTGATTGGAAACGCTTTCTATATACGACATACAATAATGATTACTTAAAGCAGTCTGGAAACAAAGAAGAAAACCGATAATTTTTAAACAAGATTGTTTTAAACTGATACTTCTATGGTCGCTTTAATAATATAAGATATATAAATTATACCATTAGCTGCAACTAGTAGTGGCTGGAATTATCTCCACAGAATATAATATGCATTTGGACCATTAGTGCATTTTTAAGGAAATAAAAAATGTTATATACGGGGTATAAATAACGGTAAATAAATTCTGTAAAGCTGACACCTTGAATAACAATCGATTTTGAAGGAGTTAATAAAGAACTAATCTAAAGACTCCGTAATTATAAAAATATTGAACAATAATAGAAGAGGTTATAGAAATTTTGAAGCTAGTAGAACTTTGTTATTTATTGAAATCGTCTCCTTTTTATCGTACTCCATTTCATATGGCTGATAGCAACGAGAAAATCGTAGAATAACAGATTGAGTAGAGTTATATGACATTTTAATATGTTGCTTAACTGTCCTCAAGATACCGCAAGAACGATTTGACTGAGCGTCATTAAAGCCAGGCGCTCAGACAGAGTAGACAGAACAATTCCAGTGTTTCCTTCAAGTATATATGACCATTTATTTACTGTATAATTGCCTGTCTGTCATTATGCTTGCAAGAATACAATAAGCCAGACTTGAAACTTTGCATGTAATATCAGTAAAGCCGATACTTGGTATGGCATACGTACAGATGAATGAAATAACGTATTATACCTTGTAATAAGTAATAATAATCTTCAGTAATTGATAGTAGTTTTATTTAGCTAGAACCTTCCACCAGCACATGAAAAGACATCTAAACGTCAGAACTATTGAAAGATTGTGTCAAAAGCAGACCTGAGACCCATCTGTAACCCTTGGGGAAAATGTGACAATGACATGTCTATTAATCTTATTTGAAATATCATTTTTACCGTAAAACTTACCAAAGTCACTACCGATAAATCCACTCCTTAATAAGTTTTTGTAATGCCGTACATTTAATATAATTGTTCAAACTATTATTTTATATATATATATATATATATATATATATATATATATATATATAATGTACATGTAAATGCAATATATAAAAAACAAACTTTGTTAAGAATTTTAATGTATAAACTAGAATTAAATAGCCCTATTTTAAATCAATTTAAAAAACGTGTTGTAAGTATTAGACATAAACTAAGTCTGAGATTCTCTTTTAAGCAGATAACTAAGTTATCACATTGTATTACATCGCTGATGGTACTTAAATTCCATCTAACTTGGTAAACTAACTTTACTCGGTCAAAACTTTCATCTCAACTTTATTTGCCTGGTTTCCAAGTACTTGTAGCCCTAATTTCCTTCCATTTGTAAATATTTCCTAGTAAAGTGCTTTACCCGATCGTATTTGCGTACAATATTTTAAAACCCGAAGATTATTAGCTTTTAACAATCTTCCAGGGAGCAGAAAACATTTTCCAATCAAATAACTACTTTGCACAAAAAGTTATATTAAATTAACGTATTAATGACTCAATATAAATAAATTTAATAATGATTAATTGCTTGAAGATTTTAAACAATTATTTTTATAGAATATGGATTAAAATATGCCCACCTATACTTATACAGTAATGGTGTTTGTGTGAAATGACGATCATGCAAAATTATAGAAGTATAATCCTTCGAATTTGATTGCTTTTGTAGATACTGTTAACTAAATATATTGTTCAGACAAATTTGGTAGAAGAAGTGTAATGGCTCTTCTATTGATGATTTAGATTCACACATTTTATATTTTATAGAGGAGGCTATTGTTCTGAGGTTGAATCAAATGTATTTCAATTTAATAGATTAATAGGATTTTGGACATTTGCCACGTCTGAGCCTGTTCTAAGTCTTGAGCCCAGTTCTCCTCGGCTCACTTTGTGTATTTATATACAGGGTGAATATAAATTCAGGCCCCCCTCCCCCCTACTACTTTTTCTCTAGGTAATATAAGGAGATATCATTTGGGTAGTGGTGCAATATGAAAGGAAGTTTCATTTTATGATATTGAAATTTTTTTTGTCCCCCAAAAATACGAAATTTTGGGGGCAACCCAAACATTTCAAATGTAAACCCCTATCAAGTGACCCCTCATTTTAAAGAGCATGAAAAAACTTAAATAGTAGTGAAAACCAAGAGATTGCTATCTCTTTCCTAATCCGAAATAATAGCACAGTATATACCAAAACAATTTTAATAACTTCCACGTCACGAAGTCAAATCAAATGTTCAAACTGAAGCCCTCCTACTATTTGGGCAGTGTGAGACAAGCGTAGGGTGAACGCCTCTCTGATGTTTATGAAAGTCTGAGGTGGTATTTGGTTGCAAGAATTAATAATCCTGTTTTCTTAAATCTTCAATGTTTGCTACTGGTGTTTTGTAAATTGCAGATTTTATGTGACCCCATAGAAAAAAGTCCATGGGTGTAAGGTCCGGGAGACCGTGCAGGCCATTCTATTACACCACGCCTACCAATCCACTGACCACGTAGCTGAGTTCCCAGGAAATGTCGTACAGCACGATGATAATGTGATGGGCACCATCTTGCTGGAAATGAACGAGTTCTTCTTCAAATTCATGTTGATTCTACCTAATAACAGTATTTATTGCAGGAAAAATTGATTCTTGTAAACATTTCCAAATACAGTTGACCATTGAGATTTCCATTAATAAAAAATGGTCCTATAATGTGATTCCCAAAAATCCCGGCCCAAACATTAACTTTTTCTGGGTACTGCGTGCGAGAGTTCACGGAAAACATGGGGATTTTCTGTGTCCCAGTACCTGCAGTTGTGTTTGTTCACATCTCCATTGACGAAAAAAAACTGCATTCATCCACTAAATACAACGTTTCGAACAAACAATGGATGAGCAGAAATTAGTGCTTCCATTTCGTCACAAAATTGTAGACGACGGTCTGGATCGTCTTCGTTTAACTAATGGATAAGCTTAATTTTACAGGCGTGAAATTTATTTTTTTTTTAGTAACTTTACCACAGACATTTGGGAAACATCACAAAGATTTGCTGCTAATCTGGTGGACTGCTGCGGATCTTCAACAAATTGAGCAACATATTTCGAACTGTTTGTCACCACCTAAAGGAGGCCGACCCTGAGCGTGGGGCATCTTTGATGGAACCAAATTCTCGGAACTTATTTACTAAAGTTCTTAAGTATTTCCTTGTCACAGGTCTATCAGGATGTGCCAAATTAAACAGCCTTTCTGCCTCATGATAATTTTCATTCGAAGCCCCGAAAGTAAATATCATTTCTACTTTATCTTCGTGGACTACGTGCCATTTTTACTCGTATCAGTATTAGTTAGATAATATTATTTAAAACTCACAATGCGAAAGTGCATCTAAATAAATTATTGTAATAACACTAAAAACACATATAACCTTCTCAAAAATACTTCACGGAACAGTAAAACCACACAATACCACTGGATAATAATGTTCTACTAAGATAATAACTACTCGCTACCTTGGCTTGACAAGGTTCCAACTAATATTTTTATGAAAATTGAGTTTATTTTGCAATTATTCTATTTAAAAAAAACTCTCTCTTTCTAATGCACTAACTCTCATTGTCGTATGTTTCATAATAATAAAGATACGAAAGTGGACAATGTTCCAGCTGCATGATCAGCTGTTGGTGTCAGCTCTACTGTCTATTTTTATAAATAAATAAAATGCATCAGCTGACTCATACTGCTTATTGTGTTCTGACGATTTATTTACATTGAGGTTATGTATACTGATGATAGTCCAGTTGATTTTGATGTGAATATTTCTTAATTTTTGAAATTAAAAAATGGCACAGAGTGATTTAGAAAGTATTCATCCAGTGATTTATTTGGAGAAATAAAAAAAAATATCATAAAGAAAGTATTACTTTCTGACTTAGAGAATGTCATTAAATGTCCCAGAGCATCTATAAGTTCATTTTTTCTATACAAGAAAGTTATATGTGTACAATATGACAGCTTACAGTGTAACATTGTGCTATATGGAATGAGACAATGGCTGGAAGGAGTGGGAAAAACATTGCAAGCGCAAAAAATATTCTTCTGGGAAAAGTTTTTTGTGCACAATATTTAAATAAATAAAAATAGCCTTAAATGGTTTCTGTTTACTTTACATCCTTCTGGAAATTCCTATCCCAAAAAGTTGAGAAATTATAGTTTTGATAAGCTTTTAACTGCAAAATTGCATATCCAGAAATCATTTAATTACTTAACTTAAATAATTTTATTTTACTAGTGGACAGGTGTAGCTATTGACCCTCAAGAACAAACCTACTGAAAATTACGCAATAATTACAATTAATGTACGTTTTTGTACAATATCAAAACTTTGAACGAGATTTTCTCAAAATAAGCAAAAAATGGACTAGTTTTTACTAACTGTACTTCGAACCGGGAAAAAGCCCAGTCACTCATTTGACAATAAACTCCTTATCAGTTTACTTTCTAATATTGGATTCTTCAATCCATTGCATGCCTCACTCATTGAGAACACAAAACAACCAATAAAGCTGTTTCACGCAGATGGAAACTGTACCCAAACAAAATAAATTTAGGTGTAAAGACTTAATTACAATTTTTATTGGCTATGTTGTTGGAAAAGAGATAGCGATCTCTGGTTTTCACCACTATTTAAGTTTTTTTCATGCTCTTTAAAATGAGGGGTCACTTGATAGGGGTTTAACATTTGAAAATTTTTTGGGTTGCCCCCCAAAATTTCGCATTTTTGGGGGACCAAAAGAATTTTCTCAATGTCATAAAATGAAACTTCCTTTCCACATTGCACCACTACCCAAAGGATATCTCCTTATATTACCTATAGAAGAAAATAGAGGGGGGTCCTGACTTTATATTCACCCTGTATGTATATGTAAGTTGTTGGTTATGGCTGGCGCAGAAGGCACTGACTGTGCTGTTTGAGAGCGCTCAGCATATCCTCTTCGGAGTGGCAAGGAAATTCTTTATTCTTGCAAGTTAGAGGAAGTAATTGTGGAAATTTTTTTACCTTTTCAAGTTTTATTGTTATTTCTTTTTTAATTTTCCCTCTAACATGCTGGCGTAAGTTTCTTTCTCCTATTGACGAGGTCCAGGAGAGGAGCTCTTGCCTCCTGCTGCTCTCTCATCATGGGTGGTCGCAGACAGTTTCCAGGGGTTTCCTGCTCTGCTGGAAAGCTGGCCTCCATGATCAGTTTAACACCACTAGACAACATTTGTGATACCCTGATATTTTTTATTTATTTACTTATTTATTTTATTATTGTTGCCAGTTATTATAGTTTATATTTTGTTATTTAGTTTTAAATTCAGTTTAAATGCTATTTAGTGTTGTTTCTTGGTTTTCATTAGGAGCCCGCCCTTAGCAGAAGGATACCGGGTAGAATTGGCAGTTCTTGTTTTAAATTATGGATGTTCCTAATTGATTATGCAGGTGCACCTGAGACACATGAACGACATATTATGTTAACTGTAGGAATGATTTTTTTTTTAATTCTTTGGCCACAATTGTCATTTCGACAGAGAAGTTCTTATCGGTTAAAGAATTTTTTGTTCCTACTCTGTGGTGGTGACTGCGAATTAAAAAATTAATCTGAGCGCGCTATCCACGGTGTTTTTTCGTTTTTCCTTCTAGATTTAATTCTGATCCGCCATCCCGTTCGCCACCATGGGGGCTCGCTTCCTAATTGTGTATTTTGGATGTGCGAACGGAGATTTGCGGTTACACCGTTATATGTTACAAAATAAAGCAACGTTTCAAGGATTGAAATCTAGCCTCTTAGCCAAGTAAGATAATAGTCAGTACCATAGAAGGAAAAGAAAATAAAGATAATAATAAGAGACAGAAAAGAGTCAAACGCCTAAAAACTGCTTGGGACAGGAGAAAATGGATCCAGGTGTTCACACTGCTTAGGATTCAAGTCAAGAGCACGAGAATTCAATAGCACTACCACACGTTACAACAACACGGGCGAGTATTGAATACTGTAACATCATTTAACTTAAAACTACCATAGAACAAAGAATATTTCAATTTGCTTCACTATTTTATTCAGATATGATCCCATATCATACAAAATGATCACAATTACAATATTGTTTCCCTGTCATTACAGTCGTAGTATTGTAAGACTTACTCCAAGTATTGTCACAGAGCCTAGAATATATGGCGACAGACTACCTCGCAGAGTGTTGCTGCCCTCCCAGAGGCAGGTCCAAAGGAAGATCATCGTGTACCACAACTTCTTTCGCACCCGGGTCGACCCCAAAGCTTCCGACATGCTGGCCCTGGTAAGTGTCTCTTACACTGGTATTGGTCGTAAATCTCATCTTCACACCAAACATTAGGATAATTAATTTATTGCTGTAATAGATTAGTGTTTACATCTACATATATTGGGTTTTCTTGCTAATACTTGACTCAGCTATAATGTGTGTATACCTTGTGACAAACTTTTTCTCTCACCCAAGTCATTCGAATACAACAGGCGTATACTCAATTGTTAAAAAATACATCGGTTATGATTGCTTTTTATTGTGTTGCGTTTAGTCTTTAGAGGATATACAAACACCTTTTTAAGGGGTTGTATTCAATAGTTTTTTTCAACAATAATCACACTAGTCCCGGCGTATGGGCCGCAAACCCAAAAGTATTTCAAGCTAAAACATTTCTAATAATAACATATTTGGTTTTTTAAAACATAATTTTCTTTTGCAGTGCTTCAAATTCAATAAAAATGTAATTCTTGGCAATTATGAAATTATTTTTTTTCCCCGTCCTTTAGTAGAACAACTTTCGTAAATCATACAAACAACACTTGGAGAGATTCACGAATGTATTTGGCCTCGGGCACAAACACATGAAATTTCGCCTCAGGGTGTAGGTATTACTATCTGACTTGTAATAGGCTATTGGAAATGACAATAGTTAAAATTTTTATTTAAGTACTCCAGGAGTTATTACTTGGCAGTTTTTAAAATAAATTATGACTAGATATTAAAAAGATTTAGCCGCTTCGAATGGATAAGAAATTAATAACAACGTTAGAATCTTTTGAAAGAATATTCAGCTCATTTCGACCTGTAGTTGTATAAGAATGGTCAAAAAGTATTGCTCAATGATGGTACACAAGACATGCTGGTATGTCTGGCAATGTATTAATTGACTCTGACAACTATCAAAGCAATTTTTAATATAATAATATAGACTCAAATAATAACTAACTCTTGAATTTGTCTTCTATGGCACGTATTTTAGACGTTCCTTTAGATTTTGTATTAACTTATTCACTGAATAAATACTAATTTTTAGAAAGGACATTCAAAGTGCAATTAGCTGCAATAATATTTTAAGTATCGTTGCCGACTCGGGAGAACCTCAAGGCTCATACTTGGCCCTTTTTTCTTTAAATTTATCACAGGTAAGTTTATCTTAGGTTGGGACGATGCTTCTACAATCTATTTAGTGGTCACTAGAGTGGTATTTCATGTACCTCTTCAATCATCTATTACAAAGGGGGACTAATCCTTCATTGTTCATTGTATGTGTTTGGAGGCAGGTGTATCAAGTAATACTACATCATGCAGGTTGTTGATGTTTACTTTGAGTTCCAATCTGATTTTTTTCTAAACAAGTAAGCAGCGTTGTTTCGAAAACTAGTAGAAACTTGGGCCGTTTTATGTTAATCCCGCAATGATACAAATACTGGGTCGAATGGCATATACCATCTTGTATTAGAAGATTTAACTTCCTGCTCTTCAGTTTATGGTACTGAGGTAAAACGTTTGCTTTCCTACAAGAATCTGTATTGTCACAATCTATGTAGAGAAAATATAGATTTAAGGGTACATATAATTTTCTTTTTCTTTCAAGGGACCTCGTCACTGTTTCGTCTTTTGGGCTATATAACTCAGTAATTAAATGAACGGTATCTAAAAACACAACTTTGTAAGTGGTTTTTTTATAGCGCCTTTTTCAAGTGTAAAAATTATATTTGATCTATATAACTATAATAACATTTACATTTTTCGACACATGTGTTACAGGAGGACCTCAGGTCTGCTTTTGACACTTAATTTTCCAAGAAATCTATTGTTTATAGGTCTTCATAAATTGCCGGTGGAAGAGTCTAGCTATATAAATAAATTACTATCAAGTATTGAAGAGTATTGTTACTTGTTAATTATTGCAAGGTAGGAATACGCCGCGTCACGTGTCTAGTAAAGACTTCGCTATGGTTACATACAAAATATCAAGTATATCAGTGACATGCATCTTTATCATATGGAATAGCATTCATATTTCACATGACATCATGTATATGTCTTGAGTGATTGATGTTTTTTTTTTAATATTATTTTTCATTAGAAAAAACTTAATAAATATTTTCTACATCCAATATTTACTTCAAAATATAAAATAATTTGAAATTATTTGTAATTAATATGACAAAGTAGCAGTACGCCACATCACCTGTTACGTAATAGACTTCGCTGATGTAACATGGAAAATATGACTACGAGTATACCTCACTTCATTAGGCTGATGTATTACAATATCATACGTTAAAACTTTATGTGATTTTACTCAATTTGTTTATAAATTTTACAATTTTCTCATTGGCATTACGGATACCCATAAGACCAATGACAAATTTTCTTAAACCCTTAGGCAAATCTCGTCGAATGACGCATCATCTTCTAACTCTATGTTGCCTAGATAGAAATGAAGCTTTATGCAAAATTTCCTATTAGTTTTATTTTTAGATTAAGTTATCCGAAGGATATCATGCGGTTAGATAGAGAAAAACTTTGAACTTTTGAGTAATGGGCTTGACAAACGCTCAGCTTATTAGTAAAAAAATTATAACTTAGGTTTTTATTTTCAGGATAAAAATAACTACAAAATGAAAGCAATATCTTTTGGAATTCGATAGGCAAATGCTCAAATCGTAGTTTAGTTTTTTGAACAATACCATCTACATTCGAGCAAGTAATAAAACGGATTTTGGAGACTGAGAAAACATGATCAATGCAGAGAAAATAAACTTTTTTTTCTAAGAATATTTGTTTTGACAGACAAGAGATATTGTGGATCTTAAGACTTACAATGAGATACAATCGAATTGCAACTACTGTTCCAGACTTCGGGACTTGCGAACATGTTCATCTGCACCAATCGAGTGTCTTGGTACATCACGTACTCAATACTTTCAATGCTGAGTTTTAGACTGATGGACTCGCCACTACTGTTCCAGACTTCGGGACTTGCGAACATGTTCATCTGCACCAATCGAGTGTCTTGGTACATCACGTACTCAATATTTTCAATGTTGAGTTTTAGACTGATGGACTCGCCACTACTGTTCCAGACTTCGCGACATGCGAACATGTTCATCTGCACCAATCGAGTGTCTTGGTACATCACGTACTCAATACTTTCAAAGCTGAGTTTTAGACTGATGGACTCGCCACTACTGTTCCAGACTTCGGGACTTGCGAACATGTTCATCTGCACCAATCGAGTGTCTTGGTACATCACGTACTCAATACTTTCAATGCTGAGTTTTAGACTGATGGACTCGCCACTACTGTTCCAGACTTCGGGACTTGCGAACATGTTCATCTGCACCAATCGAGTGTCTTGGTACATCACGTACTCAATACTTTCAATGTTGAGTTTTAGACTGATGGACTCGCCACTACTGTTCCAGACTTCGCGACTTGCGAACAAGTTCATCTGCACCAATCGAGTGTCTTGGTACATCACGTACTCAATGCTTTCAATGTTGAGTTTTAGACTGATGGACTCGCCACTACTGTTCCAGACTTCGCGACTTGCGAACATGTTCATCTGCACCAATCGAGTGTCTTGGTACATCACGTACTCAGTACTTTCAATGCTGAGTTTTAGACTGATGGACTCGCCACTACTGTTCCAGACTTCGGGACTTGCGAACATGTTCATCTGCACCAATCGAGTGTCTTGGTACATCACGTACTCAATACTTTCAATGCTGAGTTTTAGACTGATGGACTCGCCACTACTGTTCCAGACTTCGGTACTTGCGAACATGTTCATCTGCACCAATCGAGTGTCTTGGTACATCACGTACTCAATACTTTCAATGCTGAGTTTTAGACTGATGGACTCGCCACTACTGTTCCAGACTTCGGGACTTGCGAACATGTTCATCTGCACCAATCGAGTGTCTTGGTACATCACGTACTCAATACTTTCAATGCTGAGTTTTAGACTGATGGACTCGCCACTACTGTTCCAGACTTCGCGACTTGCGAACATGTTCATCTGCACCAATCGAGTGTCTTGGTACATCACGTACTCAATACTTTCAATCCTGAGTTTTAGACTGATGGACTCGCCACTACTGTTCCAGACTTCGCGACTTGCGAACATGTTCATCTGCACCAATCGAGTGTCTTGGTACATCACGTACTCAATACTTTCAATGCTGAGTTTTAGACTGATGGACTCGCCACTACTGTTCCAGACTTCGGGACTTGCGAACATGTTCATCTGCACCAATAGAGTGTCTTGGTACATCACGTACTCAATACTTTCAATGTTGAGTTTTAGACTGATGGACTCGCCACTACTGTTCCAGACTTCGGGACTTGCGAACATGTTCATCTGCACCAATAGAGTGTCTTGGTACATCACGTACTCAATACTTTCAATGTTGAGTTTTAGACTGATGGACTCGCCACTACTGTTCCAGACTTGGCACAGAGAAGCGGCGAGATCTGCCCAGGCGTGGGCAAACCGCTGTAAGCTGCTCGCCCACGACTCCATCTCAGGCCGCTGGATAGATGACTTCGGGTCTTGCGGGCAGAACATCTTCATCAGCACCCACCGAGTGCCTTGGTAACCTACTTACAACACGATACTACAGGATACAAGCGACACATTTGTAGTATTTCAGTGGATGTAACATTTTTCTACGAACTGTAATGCACTCTTGTAATTAGAGATTGAAACATTTTTATTTCTGTTCTCTGTGGAGACCAGCATAAAATCAATGATGTGAACAGATACCCTGAACACCTTGGGGTTGGATTGATTTCACCCAAAATTGACTTATATATTCCCATAGAACAATAATAACCAAGGATAGCTTATAACAGGCTTTCGAGCCAAAGAGGAGCAGTCCCTTTAAAAACTGTTTTATACGCAAATATTATAGTAGTTTTGATATACTTCGATGTCCAGATTCATTTGGATTGCACTGCATGGCTACTAAGAGGCCGGACAGACTTCCTCTGTAGTCTAGGTATCTCTGGGTTTGTTTTGAGCTTCTTCGTTGCCGCCATTCTTTTGAATCTCTTCAGACGGGTTACTCCAGATTCTAGGAGTTCATAGTTCAGACACTAGACTAACATTGAGATTAAATGTTGCTAAATTCAATCATTTCTTTTCGCCTTAATTGAGAAGAGTCATCTCCAGCGAATAGAATGTAAACCGGATCTGCCAATAATAATCTTTGGCTGTGGATAAGTTTTAAAAGGACTGTGATTTCTTGTGATTGATTGGAGATGGACCAACCAACGATCACCTATGGGTTCTAGCTACGGTATATAACATTTAATGTATTTAAAATAGTATTTATTTCCAAGTATGTTTCGTATCACATAATAATGTTGAAGACCAGATATAGTACCTGCTACTAGTAGAAGTGTTTGTTTGTGTTTTTTATTGCAAAGTTCATGACTATGTTAAACCGATTGAAAAGCATTTCCATTTAAGAAATTAATAGATTCAGTTATCTTCTGCATTTTTCTCAGTCAAAGAAATCACAAGCCTACGATCGCACTGAATGTCACAGACCGAGTTCCTTTCTAATCCCATATTCTGTGTTCATGTCCAGGTTCTTTGCCATCAAGACATGGTTCTTGGAGCGGCACAACTTCACGTACGGCTCCAGGGGCAACTCGCTAATGAAGGTGGGCCACTACACACAGCTGGTGTGGGCGGCCACACACAAGGTGGGGTGTGGCTTCTCCGAGTGTGGCGGCCACAAGAAGTACTTCAGCTACGTCTGCAACTACTGTCCCATGTAACACATTGTAACTATATTCTGTATTCTATATTCAGTTTTAAGAATCTAGCATTACCTTCTAGTTTCTGCGTTATCTTTATTGTAAACCAGAACTCCTGTCATAGTTACAGTTTCTTAAGCAGCTCCATATATTCGATGTGACTTACCTAGGGATTTTTCGCATACCGAAATAACTATTTAAACTCTACAAGAAAACTACATTGAAGTCATATATCACTGTTCTAAAGTTTTTCTATATATATATGTGTGTGTGTGTGTGTGTGTGTGTGTGTGTGTGTGTGTGTGTGTGTGTGTGTGTGTGTGTGTGTGTGTGTGTGTGTGTGTGTGTGTGTGTGTGCGCGCGCGCGTGTGTGTGTGTGTGTGTGTGTGTGTGTGTGTGTGTGTGTGTGTGTGTGTGTGTGTGTGTGTGTGTGTGTGTGTGTGTGTGTGTGTGTGTGTGTGTGTGTGTGTGTGTGTGTGTGTGTGTGATATATATAATCATAAAATTACTAAGTTAGTTTTTTGCAATTATATTTTATATTGTACACAGACAAATACCTGTTGAATGAAAAATTTAGTTTTTATTCTACTAACAATGATAGAAGGACTTATATTGCCTTAAATTTATAAGATCTTGTAGTTAATATAGAGAAACAGGAAGTTGGGATTAAAAGTTAGTTCAATTTATGGTCCAATTTTGTAATACACAAATAATTGTACATTTGGGGATGGTTAATACTGTAGTAAAGTACGATAGAAAATTGATGAGAAATTGCACTACGACAAGTACATATTATTGTAGGGTTACGAAAAACTAACGCCAGGACCAAGAATTATAAGACTCAAATAACCAAACGTCCCTTAGTTACCACTGAACCAGCGTTAGTACACTATTTATACTAATTAGGAACTTGGTACATTTTGGTATTAGTAAAACAAATTAACTTTAATTAACTATATTTTAGTATAACATGTGTTTTTAATAAAAATCTGATTTCGGTAAACTGGGGTTAAAACGTACTGGCTTTCAGCAATTCACATCTACTTCAAAAGGAGTGGGGAGGGTAGCAAAGATTTTAATTGACTGAAGATCAATAAATTGGGGATCAATGTATCTCATATTCTGCTTGGAAGCTGGCAGTTTATGATAAAGCCAATTAATCTTCAATCGTTCATATCGATTGTTGATATCATTTGTGATATCGATTGGTCATATACGTTGCTTTGAGATTCAGCCAGTCATTATACACACCCATATCTTCCACTTATCTGTTATAAGTTGAGTGAGGTTCTGAAAATGCAGGAACTATTATAAAAAGTCAATTCAAACCGCCTGTTGCAGAGGCAACCACCTGGAGAGGCTAGGTCAGCCGTACAGCCGCGGTAAGCCGTGCAGTGGCTGTGCCAAGGACTGCAACCGACGAAGACTCTGCACCAACTCCTGTTGGGCCGCTGACCTCTGGGCCAACTGCCAGGAGCTGTATCGTACTTGGCCCAACTGGCTGTGCCGCTCCCAACACACCAGCCAAGGCCGACAGCGCAGAGACAATTGTAAGGCGACGTGCACCTGCGCTGGCAAGATCAAGTGACTCGTTGATCATCACTTGGCACTCTTTGGTCACAACACTAATCTTTACTGTTCTGGTTCCAGTTATAACACTCATAGCAATATCTGTTAGAGTTCCCACACATAGATTTTACGCAAACCACTTTATTAAATCAGCAATGTAAGTGGACATTTACCACAGTTTTAATCTTGATCAAGTGTCCAAAAATCCTAAAAAATAAAGTTAAATGTACAAAAAATTTAATAATTCTATTAAAAATAGTTTTTTTTATTTGTTGTGTGCTTGACTGATATCTGAGGATATTTTAACACATGAGGAAAAGGATGGCTTCACTCTAAACGTATTATTACATGTTTTTATAATTATAACTGCGTAAAATGATCCCAACACTGTTTTCCTTTAAACCATTCATTCATTGCCACTGACAAACTTCAAATAAAGAAATGTGTGGCTGAGACAACAACTTGATACATTTTCCATTCAAACTGATTATATTAAACAGTGTGTCCCAGAAATCTAAGCATAAAGGCATATCACGTTGCTTAGGTGAAGATTTAACCACCACGAACATGGATCTATGCCGATTAATTCTCCTCATCTTTCTGTCTGTATTTGTGGAAAAAAATATAAAATCTTACCAAACTCTCTTCAAATGTTTATATTACCAAGGTATTACTGGACAAATGTTATTATATTGATATCTTTTAAACGGCAATTCCAGAATGTATTATGCATTTTAATTTTATAATACAACAAAACAAAATTTTTAAATATGGAGCTGTCGTTTATTCAATTCTTGAGCTGAGCACTACGTGATGTAACTTTTTCGAGAATTTACGGAACACCCCGTATAATGAAAGAGTGATACAAATATCTTCATTCCTCACAACCCTTATTATTTTATCTAATACTTCTAAACACGCAAATGTTTCTACAATTTTATGGAAGAAAATAGATCAATGTGAGAAAAGTAAATTTTTAATCACAGTTTCTATACTTCTCGAGATCTATGACAAGTTTTGGAAACTTGTAGAAATTTCATGTCAAAAAATAAAACAACATTAACTTTGAGTGAAAACCGTTGGAAATTGTTAAATTAATAGGTCCATGGATCTAATTTTTATCATATTCGTTCATATAAAAAAAGTATTTTTCATGTCCGATGCCTTGGTATTTCACTACTGGTTTTAACAAATTGCAATCAACGAAAATAGTGTTAACGTTTTATTTTTTTTTACATATTATATAAGTATACATTAATACTTGGCACTCTTATTTTCTTTCCTTAATGTCACTTAAAAATTACAAACCAATGGCATCTGTACAATAAAAAGGAAGACTAGAATGTTACAAGCTTTCTCTTTCAATTTGTTATTTGTATTCGTTAACAATAAAAGTCACAAAGCTCCCTATTTTAGGAAACATCATTGTGTTTTATAACGACAAATGAATGTTTTATTACAATAAAAATGAGAGTATGACAGGAAATTATTTATAACTATGTTAGATTTTAAGAAATCTATATCTCAAAAGAGAATTTTTCTTTAACCATCCAGAACAATTGCATTGGATTTTAAAAACAGTTATGATATAAAAATCTTTACATATTTGGTTTGAGTTTGAATAAAGCTGGTATTTTCCTTAGAAGTATATAAGGAAATAAAATACAATTATACTCGAGATTTAAACAGCGGGATAGTTTTCTTAGATAACTTTTGAATTTGAATACAGTAAAATTTAATGTAGAGGGGTATTTCTCAGGTTATTTTATAGGAAAAAATTATATGAAAAACAGAGGATTCTTACTTTTTTTACCGAGTATTGAGAGTATTTTCTACATGAAACACCGAGTTAATACATTTATTATCTTTTAAGACATACTCTTTACTCTCTCCAAGGAGGTTTCCCTTCTGGCTGGGTTGTACCTTGCTGCTGAATCTACGCAGGGGACAGCAAAAACCAATGTGTCACTGAAATCTGGACAGCCTTATGTATGTCCAGGAGCGGCATATCACTAACCGCAAAATGTATAGATATTTGGGTAATAGTTGATCCATACAGCAGTTAACTGCTAAAGGACTGTTGGGGTGTGTGATGATCCTTTAGTGTTAAAGGGTATTCCCAGCTTTTCCTAATTCAATATTTAGACATTAGAATTTAACGATTTATGAACAATATGTGAGAGAGAGACAGAGAGAGAGAGAGAGAGAGAGAGAGAGAGAGAGAGAGAGAGAGAGAGAGAGAGAGAGAGAGACACCAATTTGACACCAATTTTTTTATTTTACCTGCCCCGGTTTAGACCAAAGGTCCACTCTTCCACCGGGACAGGCACCAAAACATTACAACACAGAACATAGGTCGTGGTCTTACAAACGTTTGACCTTACAAACATGATTTATACATTGTACAAAGAATACATTGTTAATTATATATCTAGTTAAATATATATATATATTTTTTGAAAATCAAAATATACTATCATGTTTCTTACGTAAATATAATTCCAACACTTCATTTCATTACATTTTAAATACAATCTACAATACAAACACATAATATAAAGAAGAAAACAATTATAATCCAAATACACTTCAATCTATATTAACAACTCAAATATAGCCTTATTTTATTACACTGTTTATCTTAAGCATGTTTTCATAAAAACATTTTTATTTTCTAACCCTATTCACTATATTTTAAAAGCAATAAACGTCTTATATTTTTCACAAATATTCTTTCATTTTGCTCTTCTTTTAATGTTTGTTCTAGTGTATTTAATAATCTAATTGATTGGACACGAAAAGATTTAGAATATATCACCGTTCTATGGATTGGAAATTGCAAGATATGATCACCAAATCTTGTTTGTCTCAAATAAACATCTTGCATTCTAACAAATTTTTCATACAAATATTCTGGCGTTTTATATTTCAAAGTCTTAAAAGCTAAACTCAATATACTTAACTCCCTCCGTTCTTTAATCTTTAGCCAATTCAACTCTTTATAATACCTAGTTACATGATCATCCAATCGTAGATTGAAAATATACCTAATGCAAGCATTTTGTGCAACTTGTAACCTATTACTTAGTTCGTCATTTATATCACAATATGCTGACATAGCATAATCAAAATGTGGGAAAATCAATGACACAAGCTGTTTTTTGTATGAGTTGGTGGCTTGAAACATAAACGTTTGAATTGATACAAACTTTGGATACAAAAAGAGAGAGAGAGAGAGAGAGAGAGAGAGAGAGAGAGAGAGAGAGAGAGAGGTATATATTATAAGCCATCTACTATAATCCAAAAGGTCTATATTAGTAGGTGCAATACCGCAAACCCAACATCAAACGATCAACCGACCCACAAATGGTAACCGATCAAACATGGCGTGAATTTGCAATTTAAATTTAATCAAGTTCATGTTCATGGCAGTTTGAATAATTTATTATTCAAAAGAAAACTAGAACAATCGATAATTATTACTGATTCCCATTACAATGGCACAATCTAGGAATGAAATGGCAGTGATTCAAGCATCGTTAGTTTATTATTGACAGTGCTTAATTGAAAATTCAAGCCATATAATAACGACTGCCATTTCCGGCTTGGCCGTCCGTTTTAAGTCGGATTTTTGGCGTATTACTCTTAACGATAACAAATTATGCTTACATTTAAGATTTTATTTTGAGATTATCAAAATTTATAATCAAAATTTCATACAATTGTTTTCTTTTTATTAATTGAATAAGATGCATAATATGCAAGTGTTAATAAGTCATAAGTTAAAATTTTTTCTGACAGGCAATAACGTTCCGATCTCCCGGGAAAATATTCAAAAATGCAGATGTCACGGCTCTGTTTTAACGGAAAAATTATACACAGAACTTGACATGGTGACAGTTAATGAGCTCATTAACAGTACTGGTTTCAGCGAAATCAATCTCCAAACAAATCTAACGACAACGTTGAATGAACTTTTTTCTGCAATGATCACTTGTAGTTTTCAGTCAAAATTTCATGTGGGACGAAATAAGATAAAAGAAGTTGACTTAGCAAAATTATTTGCAATATAAGTTGATCGAGGATTTACTTGGAATGAATGAATGAATGAATGGATGTTTATTCCATCAACTATACATAAAATACACTTAAAATTAATGACAATACAGAATTGTTTTGAAAACAATAGTTTACTAGTTATCTAGCTAAGATATTACTTAAATAATTAATAAGGAATAAAGCCTGCATGGGCATTCAGCCTGCATTCAGCAGCATTCAGTTGATCTTCCGCCACGATAACTTAACATGAAGAACTTGATATCTTTAATAGCATTTAATAAATAGAATGTGCTAGAATTTTGAACATAAAATTTATAATTTAAAATAAAAGAAAAATACACGATTTAATATGAGAACTGGCTTATTATGTTTAGTAAAAAAATAATTCAGTGTTAGTTTATCTATAATAATGCAACGGCATTATATATATATATATATAAAGTATTCAGCGAATATATACATATATATATAAGCAAAATTTTAGTTATTTTTTAATTAAGACGTGGTCATGAATTTAATATTGTTGATTCTGGAACGGCGATTAAATTGTGGTGTTGTTGGAACAGCCACAATTCAATTACTAAGTCAATATTTAACCGCAAACTGCTCACAAAATATTACAAGAGGTGTTTTTGTTATTTGTTTATATTGCCACCATGTTGGAGCCACACGTCATGAAATTCAATAATGCATTTAAGTTAGCGTTATTTAATCAATTCATTCGTTTTAGCACCACTGGTAAAAGTTCAGATTTAAAAACACTGGATATTTTTGTTAATTTATCTTTAACCAAGTATGACTACTGAAATTAAGTCAAAGTCAAATGCAATATCAGAAGCACCGATTTATTATACTAAATACTCTTTAAATTAATTAAGTTTAAGCTATGTGTTAAATCAATGTTATCCTTTGCGTTTAAAAATTATGTATATAAAAATTAAATTCGTGAACACAAACACATACACACCGGTAAGATCACAAGTACACATACACATAGAAACAACACACAGAAAAATTAAATTACTATTCACACATTATTTCATTAGATATCAATTTAATTTAATTACAAACCAATGATATATGTTCTAAAGACATTTTAAGAAGTCCATAACACGTAATATGTGTACATATTTAAAATAAATAAATATTTGTTTTACTTTCATTTTTTGAGATATATCACTAACATAAGCTTTAGTTTGACTATTTATATCAATTCGCTTTGTACTGTGTACACAGACGATTCCGTGTTTCTTAAGATCAATAGAGATAATTCTTATTAGAAATAAATCGATCGTCAGCCATAGCATCGTCGAATTTTTAGTGGGGGGGCGGGAAATTGGAGGGTATTGAAAGGTTAAAAACATAAACGATAATTATTTTTAACCGGATCAGATTTGTCTTAGCATTACCCACTTGCTGTTTGACACGTAAATAATACTCCACCATAAAGATGGGAAAACACATCAACAGACTGAAACTCCCTCTTTTTAGAGTCTGTATGTTAAGCTGAGTTTTAATATTATTGAATATTATCGAAAAAAAACATCGCTTTCTTTATTAACCCTGTTGATACCCCTCTATTTCGACCTCCTACAAATTGGCTCTTGGCTCATGGACTAGTAAATATTAAGATAGGGTATGTTGCCACCCAAACAAATTGTAATATCTTAAAGTATATCAGTAAATCAATTTTAAATACAGTAGAGTGCGTAAAGATGTTTAGTATTCAAGTTAACTTATAACATTTAAAACATTCAATACTTTATTCTTTATAAACCCTCCATCCCAAAAATGCGTTCTAAAAATTAGTTAATATAAAATTGTATGTGAAGTAAATGAAGGTAAAGAGTGACCGGCGACTTTTCAAGTGATGTAATTTTTTAATTCAATGCAACTATTGTTCTAAATTAGTGGACACTCATTCCCCACAATTAGGCGGGTCGATACAATGGGCGAGTAGTGATTTAGGTCACCAGAATTTGGGTCCAAAGGTTGCGCAGATCCTATATATGACTGTTATCACTACTAAAGAACTTGTACTGTTCCGACTCTTCTCTTTATCTTGATAAGAACCTCGCACAGGCCAGTGACCCACGAGGATGGGCAGATTAACGTGTAAAGGGGCTCTCCCTAAACTGTTATATCCCTCACAACTCCTCTTCTTCTGTTTTACATTGGTACAATGTAATGTTTTACTACCTATTATTTCAATATTGGTTATGACTTTTTAAAGTGTAATGCGTTATTAGAATGAGTATTAACTAATATTAAATATCATCACCTCCATTCCCGGCTCCCGACATAATTTTCGTCCGACGCCGAAATGTTCCAAGTGACACATATTGTGGTTCACTTAACTTTCGTTTAAAATCGATATCGAAAAGTCGTTCAACTACATAACATCGCTGGAGTTTTTTGCTATGCCATAACATCTGAGTTTTACTTCACATATAAAATAAAGAATAAATAAATAAAAGTATTCCAACATAAAAAGTACACACAACGTAGATATGCTAGGAAGAATTGATTCAATCTAAATGCTGAGTTTAGCTCATGTTCTCCTTCCTCTTAGTGCAGCTTCCGGGATCTGACTCCACCGTGTTTAGAGATTGTGTCTAAAACGTCTAGGTCTACTCCATTCTGTACTTGGTGAGAGAATAATGTCTCTTCACCTAGATTACACTATATTTTTAGTCTAGATGTCTCTGATGTCGAAACGATGTAGAGTGCACTTAAACATTCGTTGTCATCGCCATTATTTAGACGAAAATAACTCCAGATTTCAGGAGTCAAGTCTATGACAGCGTCAGTTTCCAGACGATACACCTTAGTGTACAATACAATTCAATTCGCGTTCCTCTTAAGGAACGTGAATTGAAGATTAATTCAACATTCACAGAAAAGTTAAATTTAGCAAAGAAAAAATGTAATTTAATTACTGACCACTTTTGCAAGTAATGTGGTCAGTGTACAACCAATTTAAAAATAAATTTAAAAGGATTTCCTATCAGATTCAAGTCTATAGATGCGTAATGCTATTAGCACTGATGACGCTGCATTATTCATTAACACAACTGAAATACTTCTCTTTTGAACAATCTTCCTGTTATATTCTAAAAAATTAAGGACTGAAAGCAAAACAATACTCACAAGTAAAATAAATATTCAATTTTGCCAGTTACTAGTTCGTTATTTATTTAAGAGGTCATTTCGTTACATCTCAAAGCATAAGCATCGTTTAAAGACTACGTCACTATAAGAATAAATGAAACTAAATTATATGTTGTTAAATTAAACGTTACGAAACCGTGATCTGCTTCTCCACCGTCTGAAAATCCTGTTAGTCTACTGCCATACAGTTCTACAGGGTTTTTACGAACCCTCCGGTGATCTTTTGCAGATTTATTTACCGAGTCAAGACAATTTAAAAATAAAATGTAAACATAGATCATCAGTATTTATTTTAGCCCTTGTCTCTATTCGTATGTGTGTTAGACTTTTTATCTCAGGAATTAGTGATGATAAAACATTCTAATTTGGCACAATTATTGTTCTTTCATTCTCAATTCAAGATTAAATTAATATTAGATTATCTACGATTATCTAATTACGTTTAATATGGCGGATGGTTGAAATTTGTAATGCTAATGTACTCAATACTAAGATTATAACAATTAACAAAAAAATTAAAACTGTTAAATATAATTAGAAATATATTATACCTACATCATAAAGATCGAATATAATCTAGTTATAGTTATACAGTGACAGTTTTCAGTCACTTTAGTTATCTGATGGTATACAACTGTTAATTATGTGCCTTACGATAAATTTAATTGTATCAAACGATGAAAAATCTAATCTAAGAAATCGTTTCATATTCTAACCCTTTCTATACCCTCCCATTTCGACCTCCTGCAAAACTAGCGTGGCTGACTATCGATTTTAGAAACAATCCTCCATCGATTTCAAGGAAATCCAGGGTTGTTTCCTTACACGATGCACAATGGCTCTCATCTTCTGCACTATTAGCGTAGTCTACCAAATAGGCAAGCTGTTGAAAGCTGTTTCAATTCATGCAAACAGAAAACCCAATATTCTGCGCCATTCTTAGTTATTGCAGAGTGGGTTGGAGGATTGAGGGAGGTTGAGACATCGACTGGATACATATGGGAATCTAACACTACATACCTAGCCATACCCATCAATTCCCTCCTTCTTCAGTTTTTATTTCTAGTGACCTTTGGACTTTGGAGCGGACCGTACTCATTCGACCAGCGACAGGGATAGATCATTAAGGATTTTTAGGGTGGAGGGGGGTATGTCGCCTCCTCCCCCTCGTCATGCTTCAGGCTTGTTGGTGCGATCTGTAACTTCAGGGCTTCATTGTCTGAGTGACAACCATCTCCAGGACTTTTATATAATCTATTTCATTACACTGATGAGGTTCGTGGGTTGCATGCTGTTAGGACTAATAATTTTCCGAGTTTCCTCCGTTCAATTTTATGGACATTTGCTTTAGCTGTTGATTGAGTGAATGAGAAGTTGGAAATATTAACTATACGAGTGGTAATCAGAGGAAAGTTCCGTAATTAAGGGGCTTATATAAATAAATTGGTATGATTATTTATTTAAGCTTTTATAAAAAAAATCTGTTTAACAATGAAATATTAACAGTAAATTTTAAACAAATTTCCTATAAACTCACTTTTTTAATATTTTACATTATTTAAAATCTAAATATTACGAACACAATGCGTGTTTTACCCAGTATTTAAATTATATAAAATACTCATGGTGTGATAATATTGTTTCAGAATAAATATAAATCACAAATGGTATGCTACGGTTATAATAAATTATTGTTCATTATGCCAAATGTAGCGATTCTTAGAAAACTATAATATGTTTTGTTTAAAATTAATAATTATTCACTTTTTGAATATTTTATATAGAAATTGCAAGATCTATAATGATAATTTCACATTTAGATTATTGTTAAACATATATTTTCATTCAACAGCTGTTAACTTGCCCTAAGACATATGTTTTAGCTCTATATTTATACATTATAAGCTTGTTCATGTACGAAGCTTTGAAACCTACGCGAACGATTTTTATTAAAAGTGTCTGAAGTTCGTTCCTCTTAGACAGAAAATTAATTTCCTCCAAACGTATTATTTCAACGTAATAACACCGAGGGTGTTCAAAATATTTTCACCTTCATGCATTACAAATTGAAATAGTTTTATAATAACGAATACATAATGTTGTTTAACAAACAAAATTAAATAAAGGATTAATATTGGCCCAAGTCAATTATTATTGTTATTTACTAACTATATTTTTTAGCTGAAAACTTAAAATTTTATGACTTTAATTTTTCATTCAGTTCTTTTAAGACTGTTTTGTTAGGAATATATTTAAACAATACTTGTTCACTTGTTATCACAAAGACAGTTTGCCGCGCTTTGTGACGCATTAGGTTTACTTTAAGGTACACTGATAACAAAGGTTTCTTTTGACTATTTCTTTGACGTGTACAGTGTAACAGTTCATTTCTCTGTTAGCATTAGACTTTAATTTTAATGATAACATTTTCGGAATGCGCTAATTTTGACGAGGATTTGTATAAATTTTAGATTTCTTCAATATTAAAATTAATTATAGTGTACAAAAGTTCCTTTGCTGGTAATCTGGTAATCTAAGTGAAACCCTTTCTTCGCTCAGCAACACACTATTCAGATTCCTTTAGCAAATATACATTCTTAGTAATGTATTTAATTTGTTATATCTTATAAAAAGAGAGGCTGATCTCTCATTTTAGCTTCATCTTGCCCGTCTTCATGGCCCACTAGCCTGCACAAGGTTTATATCAAACATATTGAGGAGATTCGACACAGTACAAAGTGAGTACTGATAAAAAGTGCAAAGATCACAGACAAGAGTTGAACATGCGCTATCTCTAACTCAAACACAGAGTCCGACTTGCGCAACCTCATTTCCCGCACCGGTAACCTAAAGGTACATTTCTAGCTTTAGGGCTCGAACACCTTTAAAGGAGGGTTTCAAGCAATTCTTCTCCTTGACTAATAAAATCACCCTTTCACTAATATTCACCACTTTAATTATTTAAAAAGTGAGAACAAGACAATTTTAAATAGTAACCCGTTTACTATATATCCTTCCTGAACGGATTGTATGACTAAGTACATTTGCAATTATTGTTTTTTACAACCACACAAACACATAACGATGTCTAAGGATACTAATGCTATACTATTTACGTTAAATTTTCACAAAATAAACCAGACCTAATTTGAATTTTCAAAACTTTTGAACTTTATACTGTTGTCTAATTGTAGTTATAACTAGCAGTTACCTGTGGTCCGCACACAATTCCGTAGATTTGGCACCACAACATATGTTACACTACAGTGTCTCTTATATCTGCACTGCTGGCAGTTACACACTGTTTTGAACGTAATTTTGTAGGCGTTGAACCTGTATGACCATTACTAGTTCGATGGAATTCTATTTCCGACGCCAATGTTGAGTTTACCTTCTTTACACGTTCAAGAAAATATGTTAAGAAGTGTATATTTATAATCATTGCAATTTACTCCAATCAAATTATTTTTGTTCCATAGCTGATTTTGCCTCTTTTCCGAACAAGAAAATATATATACATACCAGATCAACGAAGCCTACTCTTGTCAAAGTCAACTAATTTAGGTTTCATAAACCTTTAAATGTAAAGTAAAAGTTAGACTACAATGTCTCATATCTGCACTGCTTTGAAGACGTTGCACGTTTATGACCACTGTTGGTTCGAATAAAGTCTATTTCCGACGAAAATTTTGAGCTTGCCTTGTTACCAGGTTTTAAGAAAATTTATAAACAAGAGTACATTTATTGCCATTGTAATTTAAATTGTTCTTAATATGTTTTGTTCAATGCCTGACTTTGCCTTCTTTCCCGATTCAAAATATATACGTATCACAGATCAGAGAAGCCTACTTATGTCAAAAGTTAACTAAAATGTGTTTTATATGATATAATATAATGTAAAATAATAAGTACATTACCAGTGACATTATGCGTTTGTTTCTTTACAAACTGAACAATAATGTTAATATTTTAGAACATTTGGAGCTGGAATTGGTACACTAGTTCAAAAGAATAGTCCGGAGATCTTTCATCTAGGATAGTTCTTGCCTACTGCTCGAAAGTGAGTCTTCGGAGTCAAATTCTGATTCCAAATTGTGATGTTATGTTTGAGGACATTTTCTAATGTAGCTGAGTACTTAACAACCGCTGAAATCTAAAACGGTGTGAATAATGGTCATTCCTTTGAGAATGAACTCACTCTAAATATAAACAAATGGAAAATAATAAACAATGTTAACACAAAACAGTTGATTATATTAGACATGCTCTTTTAATTAATATATCATAACTTTAGAGACAAAATTGGGAGTTTTTTCCACTATAAAGACTAATGCGGTGTATCCCGGAGAGATTTACGGAATAATAATGGGCCCACGTTCATCCCAGAGGCCGTAAGTATGTTCATGTAAAATTTAAGGATATAATCGGTTCAATAGTGTAGCCTACACTTGAAATAAAAACAAACAAAAAAGCACTTTCGCATTTATAATATTATTAGAAGTAATATGTATTGTGATGGTAAATTAAACCCTGAAACACTTTTTAATATCTAAAAAAGCGTTTTTATTGAAAAGGTAATTGATGAAGGTAAGGCTTTTCAATCCTGACCTTCCTTTTTGAATAAGTTATATATGTTTATAGTTGTCAGTAATAAAACTATTTCAAACATATGTAGGTCATTAAGGATAATACGTAATTTCATTACATTATATTTTATCGTCTGGACGTCTTACGTTCTATTTTAAAGTAAATGATAAACTAAAACAACGAATTACTACGATCATTAGTAGTAGCTTACAATAGATTTAAAACAGCATAGGTCTGTCTTCGTGCCACCTGTAATATTGCATCAGGCAAGGAAACATTATACCAGATGCTCTACAATTATGCCGCATCCGGTTGCCACAGTGACGTATCTCGGCTGCCCATCGCCCGGTTCATTGTGGCTGGCCAATAGTATTGTTATATTTCAACAGTTTTCCTGTCTTAGAACAAATCATGTAATTAAACTGAATATCGGTATTATATTTTATTATCTTTTCTTAGAAAGTTCAAAAAATAATATTGCCGATGAGCTTTATTTTAATAAAAGCAGTTTTTAACTGCAGTTTATTTCTTATAAAAATCTTAAATTAACTAAAAGTAAACTATAGTGACAGATTCATGCGTATTAAAGTTATAACATTGTATAAAAATTCAATATAATGAGATATTGATGATCGGTATTACACACAAATAAAATAAAATACTATCCCATGGTATGGTGCACAGTTATGGGCACAGAAAACATAAAACACAGATGTTTTACTAGAGCAGATTTCACAGCGCCATCTTTCAGTCCTAGAAACGATTAGTAGCGAACTCTGTTGGCTGGTCCTAGTAATTATATCAGATGGGGTATCTAAAACATTTTTATTGTTTTTTGTTATGACAAAATATAAAGGATGTATATCATCTTGTACCACCCCCCCCCCCCGCTGTACCCTCTTCCAGTAACTGTAATATGAAGGTGTATTCTCACTACAATATTTATCATTTCTTATACAATGTATATTCTTATAATGTAGGGAAGGCATCATTCGTTGTGAAAGTTAAAATATTTATCATTTCTTATACAATGTATATCCTTATAATGTAGGTATAGTGGGAAGGCATCATTCGTTGTGAAAGTTGGGTTTACCTCTAGTTCACACCCGCTTATTGCAGCGTCTGGAATAATCCCATCCCATCATTACATCTTCGTTGTAGAAAACTCGGTTGCTTCACCGTGCTTAGAGATCGTGTCTAAAACATCGTAGTGCACTCATTTGTGCATCTGGTGATACAATAAGAATGCCTCTTCAGGTAGATTACACTATATTTTGTAATCTAGGTGTCCTCAGACGTCGGATTGGCGTTCATTCTTTCATTCTGAACTTCTTCGTTACCGACTCTCTTCAGACGAACATGTCTCCAGATTCCAGAAGTCAACTCTGTGACATCGTCAGATCTCAGGCGCTGCACGAAGAGGAAGGTGAACTGGAGCTAAACTGAACATTCACTTCAATATTTGTTCCATGGGTCAAAAGACCGAAAAACTAAGTGAAAACAGTGGTTGATAAATCATTACATTACTGTTTGTCTGAATGTATTTTTTACTAACGTTGGGTATAACCACAACCTTAGACGTATGAGAATAGCCCTAGACTTAGGATTCACTTTATGGTCATGTATGTCTCATCAGTGTGAAGAGCAGTAAGTGATGATGTCCTATATCTGTATCACTTGCAAAATTTGGCGTACGAGACACCATGGATGATTACTTACCGAACGTAGAATTTTATCAATGGAGTTTGAATAAGAATAAGTAAAGTCTCCATGTTCATAACAAAAACAATGTTCACTGACGAGGCATATTCTATCAGTGGTTTTACCATATTATACTACATGCAATACAATAAGATATAAACTATAACAATGTTTGTCCTCATGCAAATCCCGTTTTAATTTAAGCAGCAGATTATCAATAAATATTTTCTGTCAATGTGGAGGCCTCAACAGTGAAATAATAGGAAACTAGGTACTGCTAATGCTCCTAAATTATTCGACACATTTTTATTTAGAGACATACTTCGAGATTTACACATTTAAGTGAGCCAGGTCAAGTAAACTCATACTTATTGCACGTGACTGATTATGGCTAAATTATATGCAAACATTTGTTTGTTATCTACCAGCAGCATGGAATTGGTCATGGTGAATCTATAGTTTGGTTCTTAAGGTTCCCAGGACCTTATACCATTACATTTTTTCTTATGGGAACAGAGAAAGACACTTTTTATGCTATTTCTGCCAATGACGAAATGAATTTAGTGGTAAGAATTAACAAAGTTTCAGCCGTCATTTAATTTCTTAGATCACTGTTCTTGGATTGCTTTGATGAATCAATTGAAGTGGGAGATCAAATACATAAGCACCCATAAACATCGCTGAAAAGTCAAACTCATAACATTGAAAATAAATTAGCACACTCCAAATAGCTTTTCAGCTGTTTTATTATCTCACTGGGGTAAACGAACATGCATGATTACACTACACTTGCTATAATTATTTTGTTTTTTATTTGATTTCAAACTAAAAAGTACCCTTCTAGCTTTTATAAAATTTTCAAAAAAATGTGTTTTTACACAATGTATATTTTAAATGTTTTAGCTTAAATGTTTTAAATTGCCACTGTTTTGAAATTAAATAACCGTTTAAAACTCGCCCAACATTTACATTTGGTTAATTAGTAAAAATATATGATTTTAAAATAAATAAAAAAAATTTAAATTGAATAAAAAATATACAGACGGGCAGACAGACAACTAAAATAGATTAATTTCCATTTGCAACAGAACGTTACATCTCGTTAATCTGTGAGTCGCAAACGAATGGTGTGGACGCACAATCGACTGTGTTATTAAATCCTCGTTAGAGAAACGTGGTTCTGGGATTAAATTTTCGATTGCCTTCCATACATTTCAGTTCAATTAAAGGTATTTTATTTGCCCCAGACCCTGCATTCACGTACAAACTGTCATTTAAAATGCATTGTATAAACAGTATGGCTGATTTTTTAATATCTAGTTTCTTGAGGAGAATGGACTCTAATATAGTGAACCAAGCAATTTCTCCAAAAATCATCCCTTGGGAAAGTTAAGAAATATTTTCATCAAGGTTTAAGAACTGAATGTGCCGATATCCGTATGTCTGGGGTTCGATCATAAATTTTTTCAAATGAAAGCGAACGTAATGTTTAATAATTTATAGATTTTTGTAAGCCAAACTCTTAGGTACAACGAATTTTAATAATCTTTTCTCATTTTTAAATGTTAGTTGAAGAATTTTCAAATGTGGAATTAAAATACTATAACCGAAAGGTTTTAAATGCAGTTTAATTATTATACTTCATGGTGAGCCTATCAGAGGGAGAATAGTTACAGTCATTTACAAAAAAAACTTTCAATTTATGAAAAATTTAAATGTTGATTCAGGAACGTGAAATTTACTCATTAGCTTTTAAAAACAGATAGAAATTACAAGAATAATAAATGCAGGGGCCCAGTGAAATATTCTTTCGAATCAGATTTTATTCTTAATTGACCATGGCCAAGTGGTCTAAGACGTCGCACTCCCGATCTGAGTTAGAGATAGCACAGGTTCAAATCATGTCTGTGTCCGTAGCACTTTTTATCAGAACCATCGACCTTGTACCTTCCCCTTACTGCTTGATAAGATCCTCATACTCGTACATGCCGGTGGCCCATGAGGACGGGCAGAATAATGTTTAACAGGGATAGATAGCCTTATCCTTACTAAATACACTCATTGTGCTTCTACATCATATGAAACTAAATTTTGATGAAACTAATAAATTTTAAAAAGGGAATTATGAAATTCCCTCGACTATTGTTTCAAAATAACGATCACAAATGTTGACTTCATTATCCACGCTCCACGCAGGTGTCCTGGCGGGTCTCCCCCTGTAATAGCTCGTGTGTTGTCTGCAGGTCTGGGCCCGAGCCAAGGCTAATCACCCATCCTGTGCCCTCCTGGCCCGTGGGAATGTGGTGTTTATATTCCGAGCAGACTTCCTGTGGCGGGGCGGCCAAGCGCGGCAGTCAGTCCGACAACCCATCGCTGTTACAGTCGCGCTGACCACTGTGGGGCTCTAGGGCTCTCTACAACTGGTGAGCATATCACACGGTGAAGTATCGAGTGGTGATTCTGCTGCAGTCGCGCTGACCACTGTGGGGCTCTAGGGCTCTCTACAACTGGTGATCAGATCACACGGTGAAGTATCGAGTGGTGATTCTGCTGCAGTCGCGCTGACCACTGTGGACCCCTCTACAACTGGTGATCAGATCACACGGTGAAGTATCGAGTGTGTGATTCTGCTGCAGTCGCGCTGACCACTGTGGACCCCTCTACAACTGGTGATCAGATCACACGGTGAAGTATCGAGTGGTGATTCTGCCGCAGTCCCGCTGACCACTGTGGGGCTCACTACAACTGGTGATCAGATCACACGGTGAAGTATCGAGTGGTGATTCTGCCGCAGTCCCGCTGACCACTGTGGGGCTCACTACAACTGGTGATCAGATCACACGGTGAAGTATCGAGTGGTGATTCTGCCGCAGTCGCGCTGACCACTGTGGGGCTCTCTACAACTGGTGATCAGATCACACGGTGAAGTATCGAGTGGCGATGTGATTCTGGCGAGATGGTACGAGGGGTGGCCGTGGGGGAGAGGAGCGGCTGGGTACGGATCTTCTGCGAGGACGACGGAGACGGTGCCAGCGGCACTCTGGTCTACCTGACCCAGAACACCGGGGTGCGGGACATCAGCAGGGACCTGGTGCTGAGTGAGCATCACACCATCTGGGTCCAGGTGCGTACAGTACTGATCTTTCCTAACTCCCTGTCCAATCAGTTCTTGCATATGTTATTTTTTACAAATTTCATACCCACAAAGCCCCTACTGACAAAATAAAAGTATTATATTTTTATCTACTGCTCGAGAAATTTAGAAATGGGGCAATTGTTTCAACAGACCCATACAGTACATTTTATGCACATACATTTTTACGATACAGTATATTTTAAATATAATTTCATTTATAGGGAAGATGGTTATATATGAACAGTCCGTGTTTTTTAATAATAAATTCTTTATTGCTTTTACAACAATATTTTTTGTAGCAATGTTGCAAACACTTGAAAATTTTTATATTAATTTCAAATTTTTATTTGAAAGTTTTATATTAATTAATAATAAAGAATTATAATGTAAAAGTAACAATATAAAATTTTAGTTTCTGGAAGCAATATGGCCTATAGAAGTTATAATTGATTGTTAATAGATTGATTGCTTGAATATAAAAATAATAAATTAATTAAAATTAGTTTAATTTAATTTGAAGTTTAATTTGAATTTTTTTGTCTGTAAATTTATTCAAATCATAAAACACATTAATTGGTTAAAAGTGATTTTAATTCAGATTTAAGTAACCAAGATTTTTTCATTCTTAATTTTTTCTGGCAAAACAATAAAAAATACATCCTCCAGAATAATTTTTATGTAATGTTTTATTCAATAAATTAATTAAGAAAATTACATGTTTCAATAAAATTTACTTCATAATAAAACATATTTTAAATAAGGTAAGCGTACATTGTGTCACTTAATAAGTGTATAGCTCATTTGTATTCTATATAGTAGACTACATGTGTAGATGTTTTAATATGTCATATGTTAAAATATCCCATGAAGTGTGATATGTATCATCATTGAACTCGATTTTGGCTACATAAAATTAATCTTCATGCAAAATATTACGTCTATAAGCCTTTTCGTTCTCAAGATATTGTCCGGGCACACAGACGTCCAGAAATGAAATGTTTGTTAGCAAACTACCTGTGTTTCGAAATTTTGCACGCAGCTTCATTTCTATTTAGGCAATACTGAGTACGATAGTGGTGCATGTCACTTTGATTTTGGATTTGGCTGAGTATTATGGGACATTTTTACATCGTTCTTGTGGGTAACCATAAAGGCAACAAGAAAATTGAAAAATAAGTAAACATTTCACAAACTAAGCACATTTAATTACATTTAATATTTTATAAAGTCGCTCATGTAGAGTAACGATCAAATTTAATTAGGTATACGTATAATTGAAACCATGAATGCAACCCTAGTGAATCATGTTGCATGACACTTGATGTGTCATGATTCTCCCCTGTACGAGTATGTCATATTTTATGTATTAAATCGGAAAACATTTTTAAATTTATAGCCTAGAGCTAACTTAATTATCTAAAAAACTATAAAAACACAAAGTTGTGTTTATATACCAAAATTTTAATTATTATAAAAACCAAATGAGACACTAACAAAAAATTGCATGAGAAAGCTATAAAAACAATAAAACATTACGACACTAATTGGACACTAGCAGAGCGATAATTTGTTCACTAAGCGGAATCAGGCAGTTAAGGTCCATTAAGTCAACGGGTTTCTTTAGTAACAGCAGATTTATGTAAGTGGTGCGTTTGTTACATAAATTCGTCTTCACGTTATTGTAAATTGTGAAAGATGATCAATACATTTGGTAACAGTGAAGGAACCTATTGGTAACGTAATGGGCAGCGATCACATAAGACCAATAGATGGAGCAGTGGGGTTGCCCGTTGAAGTCGACTCTGGCGCGCGATGCTACAACAATGGCGGCGACCTTGGGATGATTCACCCTAGTGGCGAGCGCTCGGACTGTGTTCGCTGCTGTCTGGCAGGTCTTAGAACATGAGAAGGAAGAGAAGATCTCGACTATTTCTATGATATTGTAGGGGATCACTTCAAATGTAACGACACATATTGTGGCGTACCTTTCTGGTTTTATAGTAAGAACGTTTAAGAAAATAAAATAGCCTATAGCGGGTGCCTACAGCTGTTACAGCCTAATGAGGAAACGCCAATACCGCCACAGTTTGATAAGTTGTAAAAACCGAGGAGGACTTTTACAACCTTCTGAAGGTGTTGTGAAACTTTGTTTTGTTATGTGAAACAGAAGTAAAGTTGCGTATTAATAAAGGCGACGTGACAACTGTGAAAAAACTAGAGGACAGAATGGTAAATTCAGTGTTACGAAAGTGTATCGTTGTAAATCTGTTCCCAGGAGGGCATTGTTTTGAACAAGATCCTGGGGTAAATCACCTTATATTAGTTAAAAAAGCTATTTGTAAACAATACTTCAAAGTGCGACTACAATCACCACTGCAAAAATGTCAGTGCCTCATTACACAAAAGCAGAATACGCAGTCATTTATTAAAAACTGTAACATTTTTAGGACAGTAGAGAGGTACGTTTTATTGTAAGCTTTTGGATATTTATGTTTCTAATTTTCATATTGTAATTTCCATTATATTAAATACATTATTTATAAACATAATAAGTCTATGTCTAGTGGTTTACTTTATCGTACCTTATATTGCCTCAAGTTTAGTTAATATTTAATTGCACTTAATGACAGTCTCTATTTAAATGAAATGATAAGCGAATGCCTTATAAATGGGGTTTAAAAATGTTTAACATATTAAAAATAAATTAATTACATTTAAATGAATTTTAAATTAACGATATGTTGAGTTATAATTTAAGAGCCGACAGCGGCTTGGAGTGTAGGCGATCTGTTTTAGGTCGGCGATGCGGTCAGGGTTTTTCGCCTATATTCTGCCGATAATATCAGGAAAACGACTGGTCTTAGAAAAAAAAAGTTTCGAATGAAAAAAATAATTCAACTCTTTATGTCAAACTTTTCCTGCTTACAAAACTTGCCTGTCCTAAAAACAAAAAAATTCCTCACAGACCGACTTTTTCATGTTACGATTTCAAATGTGTATAAAACTTTTAAAGTTTTTTGCTCATTAAAATTATATAGAGATCAAAACTTGTAATTTGAGTTGCGCCATTGGAATCGGTGTTTTATGAAATATACGTACACACCAAATTTGAAACATTTTGGCTTAATCCGAAGTGGGCTAGGGTGGCGATTATTTATGCGCGCGCACTGCAATTTTTAAGCTTCTCTGGACGGCGTTTGGCGTTTCTAGATGCTCTCAAAGATGGCCGCCACTGGCTTCAACACCCAGTAATGTTGTAGGAATAGGAGTGCTCCATCTATTGGTCTTATGTGATCGCTGGTAATTGGGCCATGAGAACAATGAGGTGTTTAATTAAATATTATTGTTGCCAATGACTGATTTGAAAAGATAACTTGTTTCATGTTTCAATAATAAAATAGTACGTTTCAAGGGGAGGGTTATGTAGTCTTCTTCAGGTGTTACAAACTTATAATCCATCAGGACAAATGTGGCTATTGAGGCTGTTCGGAACATCCTATCCTCGCAATGTAAAACCCACACGTTTAGGTATACTTATCTCAAAAACTATTAAAGATTTTAGTTACGTTTTAGTATATTCCCCACAAGCAAAATAAAAATGGCTCTACCGGAATTAAGTAACGTGTATTTGGATGTCGAAAAACCAATATAAAGAAGAAAGCATAATGTTTTAACTCAGTAATGTTTTATTTTAGCGCGTACCTGTCTCGTAATTATGTTGTCATAAGTTTGTCACGATCATCCTCCTATTAATCGTGCCTTTATAGATCTTCTAGCCTTTTTTGTAGTACTTAGTTTGTTATGACGTTTTTAATTTTAAGCATAGCTTTCTTTCTCCTTTTCCTCAGCAAGCTTACACATAGTATGAATGCAATGTCTGATGATAAATGCTAAGTTTGT
The DNA here is from genome assembly GCF_021130785.1 of Homalodisca vitripennis. NCBI lineage: Eukaryota > Metazoa > Arthropoda > Insecta > Hemiptera > Cicadellidae > Homalodisca > Homalodisca vitripennis. The sequence continues at coordinate 3,763 of NW_025776751.1, read as the reverse complement.
CCAAATATAATTTTCTTTGTTTAATTTATTACGTATCTCCCTGTTTGCTATTACCCTCATGCCAAAATTTCTAAAGGTATTTTCATATTTTTGTCCAATTATGACCCTCAGATCCCAGCGTTATGACCAAAAATCTCCATGCGATAATTTGCGTGTGTGATTGTGGGCTGGGAAACGCGTTAACTATAACACTGGGGAAACTTGTTAATAAATCATATCACATATGGTACAGGATAATTACTAGTTTATTGTCAATATAATGTTTCAAAACTGTTTTCGCTTGTTCAAAATTATTATCTTTGTAGTATAGCACTAAGGTAACGTTTAAAGAAATCATACTTCTTAACAGTATATTGTTATTTTATTTTATATTTTATTATTTCTTCAGGTTTCCATGAGACAAGTGTTTAAAATGTGAACTTGTAGAAGTTACCTATTTTTATATTTATTAATTCTTTGTTTGAAGTTTGTTTTTGACGATGGAAGAATTGTAAAGGATTTTGTATTTAAGCATCGTAGAGTTAAGCTGCAAAGAGTATTAAAATTCTCCCTTTATTTCCTACACATTTGGTTCTAATGTACATTGCATAACACGTAAGTTTGAAGGACTGCATTATTACAGATATTTGAGAACAAAATACCTCACTAATAGCGAACACGATCACTACTGTCATTTTAAACTGATAGCAACCAAACACGGTGATATTATATTTCATATAAAAAAAGTTTTGAAAAACAAATACCGACTCAATTAAACGTTCATAACTGGCATATAATATATATATATATTATATTCCCTTGTCATACATTTTTCAGTTATAGACACACTATAGCACATTAAATTAAACTGTATGAAATGCTAAGCTTTTACATACAATCGTCGAAACAAAACAAATTATTCACGGAAGCCTTCATTGTTAAAATGTGCTTACGACCATTAAAATATATTGTTATGTGGCTAAACGGTACTGATTAAAAGTATTTATTTTGTGTTATTTAGAGATGCCTATTCTACATTAAAGCATTTTTGTAGCCATCCTCATGGACCACTGGCCTGTGCGAGGATCTTATCAAACAGAATAAGGAGCAAAGTCTGACAGTGCAAGGTCGATGGTACTGATAAAAAATGCTGCAATCAAAGACAGGATTTGAAGTTGCGCTATCTCTAACTCAGATCCGAAGTTTGACGTCTTAGACCACTCAGCAATCGGCTTTCCCACGGACAAATAATACATCAATAATATCTATTATTCGTCATTACAACAATATTTTGTAAATTAACCTTCAAAAATATTAACTTGTCTTCAAATTGTTACATTTGTAATAGGCTGTTCCATATGAAGTTTGCCTTTTTTTCTAATTATGACGGGACACATTTGTTAAATACGCGACAGAGACATCTTATATCGTATCGCGTGGGATAACCCTTGAAAAAGGTCTTAAAGACTTGAAACTTAGTACATAAGTTTCGTAAAAACTGTTGATTTAGGGGTCATAAGTTGAAATTAAGAGTGACACTTCAATTAGACAACCACGGTGGCAAACGATAACAAGGCATGGTAACAAAATAGTAAAACAATGTCCAATCATCAATATTATCATCAATATTGAGCAATATGAGTGACATAGTAATACATTTAATTAAATTATTTTATTGGATTGTTTGATAAGGCTTTCGTCCCGTATGTTTAAACGTTTTTCAAGTACTTCGATATTTTTTTGCAGTATCGGTACGTTTTCTGCAATAATTTTTATTCATGTTCCAAACACTGTACTTACTGAGTTTGTTTATAGTAAACAACTATAAACTCATACCACTTAATAATAATAAAGAACAATTTTGTGGGGCGAAATGTCCAATTTTCTTTATGGACCCTGCTGCAGGATCAACCCTACGAGATTACTGCAGTCACTATAAAGATAACAGTAAAGTAAAGGGTCAGTACTTGGATTTATATCACTAACATTTTCTTCCACTCTCCCTCTGTTTATCCAAAAATTTTAATAAATCCTGCAACCGTTCTCTCCAGCTTTCTACAACGAAGATTTGTAAACAGATTTTAAGAAAGGAGCTATTGCGACACTAACTTTACGCCAACTCTTAAAGTTCAATAAAACAGCTACTTCCACAAACACACTATAGATAAACAGTGCAAAATTAGTATTATGGTGCAAAACTTTCTAACGGAGCATACTTGCTGTATAATGCAGAAATGTTGCACCATAACGTAAGTTAAGGACTATTTGACAATATTGTATTTTTAAAAATATTTATTTTATTTATTCTAAGAAATTTACTTGTTATATGTTTTATACACTGCAATATACTTGTGTAATATTGTTAGCATAAGTTTTCGACATTTTTTTCTTCAAAGATGTGACAAATCAAAGATTTATGAACAGTTTAGTACGTTTTCAAGTAGCACAAAACTATTGTCGAAAACTTCTTTGAGTGAGCGATATACACTATATATATATATATTGGTTCATCTCTGTATGTCAGTCTGTCCACATTATATCTCAAGAACAAACTGACCTAATGACCTATATTCTTGAAATTTTTACATTAAACATAATTTTCTTATAATGAAATGTGTTCATTCATATTCCATGTAAATCCATGGGATTTGGCTGAGCGTTAGCAAACATTTTTATATTGGTTTACCCAATGCTTAAGTAAGAGTAACCATGATGCAAACAGAAAACTATTAAAAAACCAATTTAAACGCAGATTTGAGTATAATAATTTATTTTAACACGTAATATTTTTGTTATTTGTTGCGAAAACTTTTGTTTCATCCTGCCAGGACCTTCTATACTCCGTTGTATTAGTTTATTTGCATACAGATAAAATAACTCGATGATCGGTCATGTGTCTCCATGGAAATTTAGGCTTTCTTTAGGTAAGCCTCTAATTCAAGATGATATTTTCATAATTAACTGGGCCATAAAACTTCAAGTTTTGTATTATTTGGTTTAGCTATCAATTAAGGTTCAGGCAACATCAGTGTGTGCCAAACTGGCAAAATAAGTTCTGCCTGTATGTCTGTCTATTTCATCAGGAGATACTGGTCTTTGTCAAACATTTGTCTTTGTATTTAAACAATTTGACTTTAAAACATATCAATCACTACTAGTCATTCTTACAAAATGTTGTATATATTTGTACAAACGTAAATAATCAAAGAGTTTATACGTTCTCCTTCCAATGTTTGTTTTGGTTGAGTATGTCATCTATCTCAACAACGAAATAAGCTCATTGCATTTTTTTTATGTATATGATGCAAAGCAGACATACCTACCAAGCCGTACTGTACATGTTTTAACAATTTTAAATAAACAAACTGTTCACTTAAAAAAAGCTTACACTAACTAACTAGAGTGACACACAGGCCGCACTAATTGCGTCTCTGTACAAAAGGCTGTGCATTCTGCATGGATGCTGTAAAAACGGTTTTAATTGGAACAGCTCATAAAAAAACACGCAATGACCTGCAGCTTTTTACACAATGTCATTAGCCTCAAGCAATGTGGAGATGTACCTCTTACAGAAAAAAATAAATATTAAACATTTTGAATTTAAACTGGATTACTAACTAGATGTTGTATTGTGTATATATTAAACACCATTGGATGCAAAATTAAGCGTATCATATCGTTTCTCTTCTTTGTAAAATGCTAACGCGATGTTTTTAACAATTTTTAATTTGTATATTGTACGGTGTAATAAAACACAAATAACTATGTATTCTACGTATACCTT